>NC_055960.1:12352671-12365171 GCF_018492685.1 Alosa sapidissima
TTCTCCTTTAACTGACTGATATTATTGATCACCTGTCTACACAAAATCATGTGATTAATTAACTCTTACCTTATTTCCTCTTTCACCAGCGGGCCCTCTTGGACCCTGAAAACATTATGAATTAGGTCTCATTCAAGAACACAGGTCCTAACAACCAGTGTCTAGTGTCTAAGATCCATCTAAATGATTTGAGAGATAGGTTGTCACTATCTCCACAATTATTGGTGTCCATCATCAAAGTTATGTAATTAAAATTAGTCAAGGTTTTTCTATTTCAGAGTGATTATCAAGGTACAACTGAGGAGATAAAATCAGCAAAATGTCACATTCTAGTGATAATATACTTCCACTGAACAAACCACTCCTTTTTACGCTTAATCCTTGCTATGTCACTGTACTGGCAAAATCATGAATACTGTAGATGCTCTTTACATTGAGTGGATAATTGAGTAATTACCCCTTCAGCAAATCCATACAGTACATGACAAACTGGCAGGCCAAAGCACATCCCTGATTTAAGCAACACTCAGTATGCAAATCCAAGCATGCACTGCAGCTGCAGGACTCCAATAAATTAGCAAACTCACATCACAACAAATGTGTTTTGTAAATATGTTTTTGTCATTTTTGGCAAAAATCTCATCTCAATAACCTCACTTAAACTTAATCAGATATGCGTTTGGGATCTTTGGGAATGAGATGTTTGTCAAATGGATTTCCTTAGGATGTTTGGGAATGAGATGTTCGTCAAATGGGTTTCCTTCGGATCTTTGGGAATGAGATGTGTGCCTGATGGGTCATCCAAGGATGTTCTGGGTGACTACTCACTCGTTCACCGGGCTCTCCTTGAATTCCGGGGGGGCCAGGCTGACCCTCTGTGCCCTCACCCTAAAATATACAAATTCGGTTGTCACACAAGCACTGTCCAATTGAACACAGACCACCAAACCAAATACTTTTAATAATTCACACAGTCGCTCACACAATCACTCATTCAGTCACACACTTGAAACCAATTAAACTGTTGTCATTTCTGGACATAGTGTAGATTATATAGCTCCATGTACTTTAAAAGGGCTCTTTCTTACTTTTTTACCAACATGCACATGCATGCGCACACACACCACAAATACACAAACACAAACACACACACACACACACACACACAAACTCACCTTGTCGCCTTTGGACCCCTTTAATCCAGGAAGCCCTTTTGGACCTTCTGGACCTGGAGGCCCTGGTATCCCCTTAAACACAAATGCACACACACACTTACTGTACACACAAACCAGAATGCCAAACGCCAATATTACAGTACATCATCAGAACAATATGAATCTGTACCACTGTTGCTGATAAATTGAGGAAAAAATCAAGTGTGGTAAAAAAACAAAACTACTTTCGATGGCTTGTCCAGCATAGTTGAGCAGCTCAACTGTCCACTATAGTATAACAACTTATTTAAGCCCCAAATATTTGGACAGAAAGATAACAGAGAGGGCTTTCCATTTGATGTTTTTTTTCTTTTGTTTTTTACATGTTTGCTAATGTAGGGTCAGTGTTGCACGGTGGCCGATACAACAAAGTATTACAATACCCTGAAATTAAAAAAATGTCACAATACCTAATTTGTTTAAGTATCGATACTTTTAAAAATGTCTGTGTTCTTTTGAAGTAACATGCGTGTGTGCAAGGCATGCTTCTAGTGCCTCCCCAAGCCTGCCAAGTATAGCTGTCGTGCCATAAATAGCGAGCCATGGCTGCTAGTTTAAGTTCAGGCCACGGACCTTGTGTGAAATGGGCCTAAGTGTAATAGTTTAAAAATCATAATGAAGTATTGAAATTACTAAATATTTGTAGTTACTAGTAATTATGCAGATTATAAAATACTATACATTATTAACAAAATATATACACTTTATATGAATTCCAAAACATATGAAACAGAAACATATCATAAACATATTAGCCATAATTTTCTGTGCGCACGCGTGTGTGTGTGTGTGAGGGTCGAGCAGAATCTGGGATGGTCACTGGTGTGAGTGATCACACTATATTAAATATTACTGGTGACGTCAAGGTGGTGGGGGCCCCCAAATCAAATCAAATTTTAAAAAAGTATTGACTTGGTATCAGTATCAAAACAATAAATAAATTGACCTGGTATCGGTATCGAAACAATAATTTTGGTCTCGTGACAACACTATGCCATACATATACAGTACCCTCCAGAATTATTGGCACAAGCATCAAACCAGCTAATAGGCTAACATAAATAAAACCATGCCAATCTCTAGGTATGGTGAAGGGTATGTGATGATGTGGGGCTATTTTAATTCCAAAGTGCAAGGAAACTTTATCAGGATGCATAGTATCCTGGATCTATGAAATAACTGGCCTTTAAAAATAAAAATCTCCCTGCCTCTATGGGAATTTAACATAGGGGTGCCAATACTCATGACCCCTGTATTTTAAGAAAGAACATTTATTTATTTATTTATGATACATTATTCATTCACAAAGAAAATTGGTGTCCTTATAGGTTGGATATTTCCTCATTTTATAACTTAAGGCATTAAGATCAATATCCAAAAGATGATTTTATATTCCTCTTTTTAGTCAACTTTAGCAGAGGTGCCAATAATTCTGGAGGGTACTGTATGTTATAAGGTCCTTTCCTGGGATCAGAGGAGGTCTTCTAACTCCCAAAGGTCAGGCAGTACGCATTGTGATTATCACACTCTCTGGCTCATATCTGATGTGTGTTGGACCATTTGCAGTAAACCTCAAACCCTAACTCTTTATGAGACATGCCTGACCTTTTGCCCAAACTCCCTGTCCTTCCTAAAGAGTCTGAGGAGTCGTTGCGATGTAAGCAGGGTCCTGTGTTAACTTACTGGTGCTCCGGGATCCCCTTTGGCCGCCACGCCACTGTCCTATAAGGCAAGGAGTGTGTGTGTGTGTGTGTGTGTGTGTGTGTGGGAGGTGGGGTGGGGTGGCAAACACAAAGGAGAGACAAAGTGGAACATAGAAGAATAGAAAGAGTTAGAGGAGGGCAGTGATGTGGCTTACATTTATCTAATATCGTTTTTTATACCGCACAAGAAGCCATATATAGTAGTGCATTAGCAAAGATAAGTGAATTGGTCACCCTCTCTCCTCGATCCCCCTTCTCTCCCTAAAGAAAAGACAGTACAGGGGTTAGTGAACCACAGATACAGGCTGCTCTAGAATGGCAAGGGGGTGTTTGAACATGTGGCCATATGAACAATCTATTAAAGTGGATGATGATGATGATGATGATGTCCCCTGACCTTAATGGAGATACCAGGGGTACCTGGTATCCCAGGGCGACCATCCTGTCCAGGTGTTCCAGCAAGTCCCTTTAACCCATCACCACCTGGCCGACCCTGAAGGAGAGAGAGAGAGATACAGAGAAATGGAAAGAGTGAGAGGGAGAGAGGGAGAGAGGGAGGGAGAGAAAGAGGTTAATATAAAGAGACAGAACATAGCAATGAAGGGGATTGACCGAAGAATTTGTTGGTACTCATTGGTATTTGTGGGTGCCCGCATTAGGGCTTGCGGTTTGTTTGTTTATGTTGCTGACATAAGGCATGAGGCTACACCAACAAAAGGATATAAAACTTACTCCTCAGTTTAAGGAATCTTTTCACAGTCACAGAATTTACTTTTCAAAACCTGGTACTGATATTGCATGTAAAATGAAAACATGTCCTCTTTGCCAACTTACCAACTATTCATTTTTGCTCACTTACCGCTACTCCAAATTGTTATGGTAAAACAAACTGGTTGCCATGACACCGCCGCGTTCATACACCTTTTTGGTTGCTTTGCTTAGACTGTGCATTTATATGCCCAACATACAAAGGACATATTTTAAAGGACATTTCACAACCTGACAATGGACTGTTTAAACCACTGAGGTCAGGCAGACGTCTCTGTTTCCACATGGTTTAAACAGAAAGACTGAGGAGGAGTTTCTTTCTTTGTGGGCAGCCGTGGCCCACTGGTTAGCACTCTGGACTTGAGCAAGGCACCTAACCCCTCACTGCTCCCCAAGCGCCGCCGTTGTAGCAGGCAGCTCACTGCGCCGGGATTAGTGTGTGCTTCACCTCACTGTGTGTTCACTGTGTGCTGTTTGTGTTTCACTAATTCACCGATTGGGTTAAATGCAGAGACCAAATTTCCCTCACAGGATCAAAAAAGTATACTTATACTTATACTTTCCTCAAGCCATTCACGTCCTGAACGCACATACGACTCTTTAAACTACATTACATGGACATGCCATACTGCACTTCCACATACTGCACTTTTACCCCCCCCCCCCCCTCCCTTCTCTCACAGTTAATTTATTAAATTCCTTCTAAATCTTTCTTTCTTTAATCCTTATAATAAGACACTTATGCAGAGGAAAGTTGAGCATTGTCATGCCATTTCTACCCTGGAAATCCAGAGTTCTCGCGAGAGCACAATTTGAATTTGCTCACCGAGTCACTCTGGCAATCAGTAATGAAGCTCATTCCAGGCTATGCCATTTCACTACATGTGTTACAACAGCACCTCAAATGTACAAATAAAAAAAAAACATTTTGCTGAATTAGGCCCAAATTTAACCTTAGATTTTTTATTTATAACCCAACACTGACTTGGGGAGATAGAAGGCGATCAATATGCATGGGCGTCACTATCACCATAACCCCTAAATTAGCTTGGTAACAATAATGTCAATCACCAATAACTACCAATATGATGCTGTTTTAATCACCAATAACTACCAATATGATGCTGTTTTAATCACCAATAACTACTAATATGACGCCATTTTAATCACCAGTAACTACCAATATGATGCTGTTTTAATAACAAATAACTACCAATATGATGCTGTTTTAATCACCAATAACTACCAATATGATGCTGTTTTAATCAAAACAGTAATTTTCTCTTCTGTGAGACTACACCTCCCTAACAAGGGTCAATGAAAAGCCAGTTTGAATGGGGAACAAAAACAGCTTCATAAGTCAAAACATTGTTTCATGTTGGATATAATAATAAAAAAGAAAAGTGATGTGTGAGTGTGTGTGTGTGTGTGTGTGTGTGTGTGTGTGTGTGTGTGTGTGTGTGTATACAGTATGTGTGTGTGTGTGTGTGTGTGTGTGTGTGTGTGTGTGTGTGTGTGTGTGTGTGTGTGTGTGTGTGTGTGTTATTTAAATGAGGCCGATACATTACCGGTATTCCAGGGATTCCAGGCTCTCCTTTCCTCCCTGGTAATCCAGTTCCAGCTACTCCACTGGACTCCCCCTATCAGGAGTCACAGACAACACAGTCACAAACGTCCCCATAATGCAACATGCTACTTCCTTTATCATGCTTCAGTGGCTTACCGTAATCATTTCAAAATGTCCCTGAGTGTGTTTTACCTTTTGCCCTTTGGGACAGAAATACCTTTACAGAGCAAGCAGCTCTGGCCTTATAGGCTCTGGCTCACATGACGTGAACATTACTTTAAATGCATTATCGCTTCAATACTCAATATTGAATGATTTCATGAATAAAGCGCGCATACAGGATTACGGCTGGCGGAGCCAATGCATGCTACATCCTTTATCATGCTTCATTGGCTTACCGTAATCATTTCAAAATGTCCTTGAGTGTGTTTTACCTTTTGTCCTTTCTCTCCCTTCACGCCAGATGCTCCAGAGGCGCCTGGTTCCCCCTGTGAAAGAAAAGACACATACTGTAGATTTGTGTTTGCTGTGTATGTGTGTGTGACAGAGAGAGGTGATTGTGTGAGAGGAGGGATTTCAGTTTTGTCTGTGTGTGTGTGTGTGTGTGTGTGTGTGTGTGTGTGTGTGTGTGTGTGTGTTTAAACTCACAGGATCTCCTCTAACCCCAGGAATACCCTGAGATCCCTGTAGAGAATAAGACAATGAACACTTTTACCAAACACATATAATTTGCAGACTTTCAAGACACTCCGATACACATGCATATATACAGTATACAGTAGAACATCATCATATGAAGTGTTAACCTAGAATTCTAGACGCACCCTAGTGGCAGCAAAAGTAATTTGCAGCCAGGGTAGTCTAGCAACTCTCCGTTGGCTTGCAAGCTGGAAAAATTAAACTTCGATCAGGCCAATCACATCGTGTATAGTCGGTGGGCGGGCTTAACATAATGGCGGCAGAGTTGCGACGGTTCTGCATGAGTTCCTTGCTAGTTGAAAACAAAGAAGATGGATGCTGCTGCTGGCGAACAGCGCAACTCGAGTTAAGCTTTTTTTAAGTTGGCAAAAGTTTAATCAATTAGCCAGTAACTAGCTGGTGGGAAAACACATGGGACTCATGAGTTGTAGCGCTATCCTAATGCGTGCAGAGGGAATTTGAAAGGCAACCGTTTATCCCGCCCCTTGGATTGAGCACTGCCAATGGTAATATCTTGATGTGGGTCTGGCTCGTCAGGCTAATGAAGTGTATCAAACGTCAACTTAATCTGTGCTTTTGGAACACCCTCAGCAGTGTGATATCTATCTAAATGAGATTTAATTGGTCAGTGCAGTGGCTTGTGATTGGCTCACCGGAGATCCAGCAGGGCCAGCACTTCCTGGGCGGCCAGGGACTCCGGAACTCCCATCCAATCCTGGAAACCCCTGAGAGACAGGTAGACAGGAGTTTAGAGTGACGTTGATTTTACATAACGAGGTCAGAGAACATTATTTATCTTTTACCGCTTAATTATGAACTCTTTTAGGAGCTATGTGTATGATGTTTAGTTTTAAAACCTTCAAGAAATGTCCTAATGTGAAGAAATGCCCATTTTGATAGGATGTCCAAAACACCCATGCTCTTTGTTGTCCAGTCATCCACTAAAGCTGTGTGTGTGTGTGTGTGTGTGTGTGTGTGTGTGTGTGTGTGTGTGTGTGTGTGTGTGTGAGAGAGAGAAAGTGAGTACAGTATGTGTGTGTGTGTGTGTGTGTGTGTGTGTGTGTGTGTGTGTGTGTGTGTGTGAGAAAGTGAGTATATTATGTGTGTGTGTGTGAGAAAGTGAGTATATTATGTGCGCGTGTGTGTGTGTGTGTGTGTGTGTGTGTGTGTGTGGTCTGTGTCTGTGTCTGTGTCTGTGTGTGTGTTTACCCTCTCTCCTTTTTCTCCTCTGACTCCCACTGAAGGTCCTGTGCTCCGACCTGGAGGCCCCTCTGGTCCACGAGGGCCTTCTCTACCTGGCACCCCATCACGTCCCTACATTCACACGTACACGAACGCACGCACGCACACAATCATTTATATATGTGTCTATAATGCTTCATGGGTACTGACTTTACATGTAAATAATAAACTGTTATTTGCAGGGGCCAGTCACATACACACATAAATAAATTAGGGGGCCAGTCACATACACACAGAGAGAGAGAGAGAGAGAGAGAGAGAGAGAAAGAGAGAGAGAGAGAGACAGACATACAGACAGACAGACAGACAGAGTTGGTGTTAGGACACTCACAGGGTCTCCTTTTCTCCCATCGTTCCCATCACGGCCCTGTTCACCCTGCAATCAAACAAATAAAACTGATCACCATCAAACGAAACATGACAAGAACAACAACAAACAACGCCAGAATATTATCAACATATCACAAATAGACATGTTTTTTTCTGATGTGCTATTCTGGTACTTTAAAAACAGCAAGGCTCATTTACCTTTTGTCCCTGTTCTCCTTTCTCCCCCTAAACATGATAAAGAAAGAAACAAACAAACACAGACATGAATATGCATGTACTGCACATGTACAATCATTCTTATGAACATGTGGCAATGTATGCATTTGATACGACTCACATTTGGACACTGAACAGTGCATAGCTCTGGACCAGGAGGAATCTAAAGTTCACAAAAACATAAAAGACAAAAAATATATGAAAATAACTAAATCATTGTTCTATAAAATAAACAAGTTATAAGCACAACACATTCACTATAGGTTGTACAGTCAGGGATTTCAAAGGAAGTCACATTTGTTTGTGTTTAATATTTATTTTATTTATTAGTAGACACTTTTGTGCAAAAAACATACATCATATCATTCTTAACCAAGAACCAAACAAACATGACAGAGACCATTTTTTTTATTACAGAGTACTCACGGAAAGGGCAGCTAGTGGTTGTTATGGGACTGAAATCATGTAAAAACCCTGACTGCACCTTTAAGGACTGACCACTGTTCAGATGAGCAGCCAGTGTGTCGCCACTGGGTCATGCTCTCGGTGCCTACACCCCTCATGGCTCCACTGGTTCCAATCAGAGTGTGAGTCTGGGGAAGCTGGCGCCCAGGGTGCCCACTGCCCAGTGGCGGGAACAGTGAAGCAGTGGACTCACGTAGGTGTGAGAGATATGACCTGAGACTGTGTTGAAGACATGACCTGAGACTGTGTTCTAGATATGACCTGTCATTTTCTATGGATTACTTGTAATACTTGTGTGCGTTCAGATACTTACTGTAGTCGGGTAAGTATTCATATTTTTTACTTGTGATATTGCTTCCTTTAGTGTAATTGTGTTCTCAATGTTGCCAATGGTATGTCATTCTGCAAATGCATCGATAGAACAATGTTTGCTTACATAAATATGAAGTATCTCTCTGTATCTATTTCTGTTACAGCACCGCACATGCTCATATAATTATCAGAAATGTATTTATTGTTGTTCACGTACTCTTCTCAAGCTTCCATATCTTCCTCTTCTCTCCGCCCCTCTTCTACTCCTTTCCTTCCTCTCTCTCCCTCCCTCCCTTTCTTTCCCTCTCTCCCTCCCTTCCTCCCTCTCTCACCGTTACTCCCGTCCCCCTGGCAACGCCGCAGAGTAAGTCGGCCAGCTCCGGGTGGTAGCGGTAGAGTTGCGCTGCGTCTGACACATACAGCAGGTTCTGGGTGCTTCCGTCAGTTACCACACGTCGCAACTCCTCAGAGTCCGCTCGGCCAATTCCCACTGCCAGCACTGTCACTCCTATATATATACATAAACACACGCACACACACACACACACACACACACACACACACACACACACACACACACACACATATGCAGAAACATATTAAACATTTGCGTGTCTACGGGATATTTACTCTTCCAAAGAAAATCAGGTGTTCTGTCTGACATCACAGCTCACCTGTGGCCCTGAGCTCTGTGGCTGCCCTGATGGCATCATCAGTAGATCTATCATCGGTAATGAGCACCACGACTCCCGGCACGCGCCTTCTCCCGGCCGACACCGTCAGGAAGTATTGCTGTGCGTATGTTAGCGCCTGACCTACAGACACAACAACGTTACACAACAACGTTAGCCCACAGCAACTATGGACACATCCTATTCCTCCGCCTCCGTTCCAGACCTACACTTTAAGTTATGCTGTGCAAAACAATAAGTCAGGGTGAGAAATGGCACAGTGACAATTTGCGCTTACATACAGTACGTCACAGTTAAGATTAGGGATGGTTAGCAATGGTCAGGATGTTTGCTTAGTAATATATGTGTCCACTGTGAATAAATAAAAGCGCCCCTACCTATTGCATTCCCACGGCCAGCCGAGAAAGGAGTCGACAGAATCTCCTGGAGTAAAGTCTGACTGTTGCTATGACGATTGAGCAAGAAGTGCACTCTGGGAATATCACTGTACACTAAGACCCCCATCTAGATAGAGTACAGAGAGTACAGATCATTAACATGTATTATACACACACACACGGACGCGAGCACACGCACACACACATACATGTTCACACACACAGACGCGAGCACAAACACACGCATACAGATAGACCGACAGTCAGACACATACGAAGACTCTCGCTCTCTCTCTCTTAATAACTCTCTCTCTCTCTTTTTCTGTCTCACATACACAAACACAAACACACAACCACACAAATAGACACACAAACACACACACACACACACACACACACACACACACACACATAAATAGACAGACACACCTACACAGCAAAAAGAGCACATAACATGCAAAAAGTAACACAGACTCTCTAACACACACACACACACACACACACACACACACATAAAAAGACAGACACACCTATACAGCAAAAAGAGCACATAACATGCAAAAAGTAACACAGACTCTCTAACACACACACACACACACACACACACACACACACACACACACACACCAGCGCACACACACACATAATACACACAGACACACACCTGTGAGTCTCTGGGGCTGATGGTGGTGAGAGTTCCTGCTGCGCTGGTGAGCAGTGAGAGGACAGGGTCCCTCAGACGAGAGCGATCTCTAGACGCAGGGACCAGGAACACCACATCCAGACGTCCGTCCACACACACTGCAGGACACGCAGCACACGGGTCTAGGTGTGCACTCTGCTGTGTGTGTGAGTGTGTATGTATGTGTGTGAGTGTGTGTTTGTGTGATTGTGTATGTGTGTGTGTGTGTGTGTGTGTGTGTGTGTGTGTGTGTGTGTGTGTGTGTGTGTGTGTGTGTTTATGGATGTACATTACCTGTGCGCTCCTCTACAGTAGCCACCTGTCCAAGCTGGTTCTGGTAGGTGGGTTGTAGGGAGAACACATAGCGTCTGCCCAGCCTCAGTCCAGACACACGGAATGAGTTTGCTGATCCGTTCAACACCTGTGACAGACCCTCTCCTGAGTCTGACACATTAACACACACATCAAACTGGTTAGGTTTCAAACGCAGTCCCACAATGACTAGCCTATAAGGAGAAGATGACTATACAAACAGATGATAACACAAACAAGTGGGAGAACTGCGAAGACACAGAGGATCATGGGTAATCCTCCTGATCAGTAGAGCTTCTATCGATGCTATAGAGCACAGTCTGGAATAAAGCCCTGCTTACCGGTACATTGCCAACGATAACTATAAAGCCAACTGTATAAATTGCGGTTTTAAATAGCGTTGTAGCAAAAAATAATTGTAACGTTTCTACTGTACTCTGTAATGACAGTATAAAGAACAACATTGTTGGGGGATCACTTACAGAGCCCTGTTGTGATAATTACAAAGGTAAAAGCCAAGCAAGTCAAGTCAGTTTTATTTAGTATAGCACATTTAACATGCACAAAGTGCAACCCAAAGCGCTCCACATACAAAACATTAACAAAAAAACAAGACAATAAGACAAAAAATGCCAGACGGAGCGGCGTAGTCGCCAGCATTGACACCACATGACAAAAACATTTTTAGGTTAAGGTACTTGTAAACATTAAGCCGGTCTTAAGGTACTTGTAGCACATACAGTATATACATACAGCTATACAGTATTACATGGAACTATTTAATCATTCACCTTTTTCCTCTCTCCATCGCAGAATGTAAGATGTGGCACCTACTATGGGAGTCCACCCCAGAAGCACTGAATTCTGGGTAATATCGATGACCCGTAAATCTGTTACAGATCCAAGGGCAGCTGGACAACAGGGAAGGGGGTGGGTAAAAATGGCAAATGTATTTAGTGTCATAAATATGTGGCAATTGAGTTGAAGTAAGTAAAGCTGTGCAATACAGCCAAAATCTCACCACATATCCCAATAATGATAGATGTCACCATTGAGCACATTCTTTTTGTAAATTCAATTTAAAAATGTCATAACTAAACACATGGAGAGGCCTATTTCTTATTATATTATAAAATAGGTACAGTTGGCGAACAAGGCCCATAATGCAATGTAAATGTAGGCCTATTTCAGCAACCTAGCCATTGGCTGTTTTTGTTATTATTAACTTTTATTTTATTCATGCAGATTTTTACTCCTAATGAAAGTCAGAAGTGATTTTCTTGCTTAACGATGGCAGGGCTGATTTGGGACGCCTACAAAAACAATACCGCGCAACTGCATCATCAATATCACAATATGGTTATCTTGGGGAAGAATTCAAACAATAGTCGATACACAATATGATATGAAACTATCCTGACTCAAAGTTGAAGTAATCCCTGATTTACACCAAGTCTGTCTGCATTAATGTCTGTGATGCAGGTTTCAGAAGCATCCCAAAAACTCTCAAAAACATATTAGGCACTGATTTGAAGCAGGGTAGAGAATGAGCTTCTGGAATAACAAGCCAGAACAACAAACAACATGTTGCAGAACGTACAGAACACAGAAAACCTGGTGGAAAATAGGGGTAAGTGAATACAGTCTTTTTAAACACTCTCCTAGTTGTCTCTTAGTAGTCTGTTACCACTGCATATTGAATCACAGGGTCAGTCCCTGCCCTGTTACTGCAAGCGCCTCATGCTTATACATCCTCAGTACATTCATGTGGATCCTTGTTTTAATATCTTTAGTGTCTTTTACTGTTCTTTTTAGTCATGTGGATTTGTTTTTTTTATCATCCTGTTTATGTTGTTGTGTGTGGTGTCATAAGCTACCGGGACCTTGAATTTCCTTGGGTATCTATCTACTGTATCTATCT
>NC_055960.1:12367671-12370171 GCF_018492685.1 Alosa sapidissima
AACTGCGATGCGGTAGGAAGTATTCTCCTCCAGCCCCTCAATAGTGTAGGAGGTCACAGTGGACGCCACATTCCTGGAGGATTCCGCACCTAGAATAGATAGATAGATAGATAGATAGATAGATAGATAGATAGATACAATTAAATTAGTAAATTAGTAAAATAGTGTAGTGATCCACCAGAATTGATGAAAAAGTTACGGTGATGGAGTATGTGCCTGTGAGGGCAGGGCAATGATATGTTATGCTACAGACACCACAGAAAATGGCATACTGCCTCTGTCTGTGATTACTGTCAGTTCACAGTACCTACAGCTGACTCTATACTGACACTATTTTCTGAAATAATCTAGTTCTGTGTCACTGGATTATTTCTTCTTTTGTGTACCGTTGTTATGACGCCATCTGATTTTATATCCCGTTGCTGTGGTAAGGGGGTCCCAGGCAATGCCTATGCTCCTGGTGTTCACGTCTTGGACGCGGAGCCCGGTAATGCCATAGCCATGCGTCCGGCTGCTCAGAGTGACGGACTCCCCCGCGTTTCCGTCGATCACCACGGCGACACCTATCAGCACGTACTCGTCCGGCTGCAACCTATCGATGGTGAAGGCCGAGAGGTCCGGGGCCACGTCACGGAACTGAAGGCCACCTGGAAGACACAGACAAGAGATTCAGAGACATAGAGCGGTCCAGTGTGGGACTAAGTTGGACTGCAGAGTGCTGGTGCGTGTAGGGAGCTCTACTGCTGGGGCTCTCACAAAATATGAATAAGTGGATCCATAAGCAGGGGAGGTGCTGATGGCAGCGCACTCTGATCTGAGTCTGCTCCTGATCTAGACTGGACATGACCTTTTTCTAGTCACAATCAAGATTAGACAGATTAGACATATTTTTGTCCTGCATTATACATTACTTTATTCTAGTCTTCATTTACTAGGGTTATTATAGTTCTCATTTAGATTAAACAGAACTTTATTATAGTCCTGATCTAGAGTAGATCTGGTCTTAGTCTGGCTCTTATCAGGCTTGGACCTGGAAATGAAAAGATTTTGCCAGATGATGATCACTCATACAATGGTAATAGAATCTCTCCAATACAACTAGGTGCTAACTTACTGTTGCCTTGTTTCCATGTGATTCTGTAGCCCGTTGCCCCGGAAACACCCCTCCAGGCAATCCTGATTCGTCGGCTGTTTAAATTTGTAACCCGCAGGTCTGTCACCTTGGCAGCTGTTGACAAATGTATTAATCATTCATCCTATTAAAGTCATCTCTATCAACTTGACAGTAAATCCTCAGTCTTGCCCATGTCTTAATGCGTAAATATTCAAGTATACATTTAGCCATATTCTATTTTTTATGTAATGTAACATTTTTTGGTAGTTTGATAGTTTACAGTCAAACAAATGTATTCATCTAATGGCTATTTATTTCGGAGGAATATCTTTTATTTTATTGCCAAAACTGTATAATAAACAAACCATATGAAGTCCACTGGTCATTATTTAAAAATAGATTCATCCTATCTGGATTTACTCAAGGATTTCAAGGATAAACTGCAGACAATACATTATCCCATACATATTGTTTTGAGGTATAAGAGAGAGAGAGTGAGAGAGAGAGCGAGAGAGAGCAGAAATAAAAACAACTATGTATGAGTGTTCTAAGTGCTTAAGTATTTAAGTATATGTGAGGACAACTGAGAAAGAGAGATAAGGTAGGAGAAATCCTTTGTGTAAACCCTGAAGGGCACATGTACAAACACGTTGGTGTCCATTCCAGCTATGCTATCCCACATGTAAAAGTATGGCGTGGTATGGATGAGCAGACCACACATGAACAAAACCCCATTCTGCCTGCTACAGAGACACAGTAAACAGAGTACACTTTTCCTAATCATGCATATTATGCATTCATGGGAAGGTTAAGGGAAAAGTGGGAGTTTGACACAAAAAATATGTGAGGAGAAGTGTTACAGGCAAGAAATAGGTGCGCTCAACTCAACGTAAAAAAGAGGGTGTTGTGTGCGTAAACAAAGGAAGCACTGGATGAAACAAAAGTAAACACACTCTCGCGTCGACGTTGAAGACGCATAGGCCGAAACGCGTCCGTCTTGTGACATGCTTTCGTAAAAATGAAAGGAGTTAAAGCTTGAGAGTGCTTTTACTTATGTTTCATCCATACGTATGGAAACTCTGGATAACAGCACACATCTGTTTTGAGGTGAAATCCAGATTGCCGTTGAATGCGTCAATTGGAGAAACTTTCAAAAATTACAGAATAAGGCTGCAACAAATAATTGATTAGTTGTCAACTATTACCGTACTTGAAATTAAATTGCAACTATTTTGGTAATCGGCTAATCGGTTTGTGTCCATTTTAATGGAAGATATCTCAAAATTCTCTGATCACAATTTCTTAAACTTGAATATTTTTCATTACTCCTCTATGACAATAAAGTTAAGGCAGTTGAGGACATAATCTTGAGCTTTGCTAAACACA
>NC_055960.1:12375171-12425171 GCF_018492685.1 Alosa sapidissima
TGAAGTTATTATTTTGCTGTCACTTTGTCTGTTTTATAACCCAGAAGGATGTATTTGGTATCAAATGATAGCTCTGTGTCTCCTCTTTCATCTAACATACGTGGCATATATATCCGATCACGGGTCCGCGAGTAATTACTCCGAGAGTAATGGGTGTGCAGCGTTGGTTTGTGTAGATGACGTTAATATTTTGCAGTCACTTCGTCTGCCAGAAAGATCGATATCCATGGTACCAATGGATAGCCCTGTTTCTCCTATTTCATCTGATATGCTTGCCATATATGCGATCACGGATTCGCGAGTAATTCAAACGAGAGTAATGGGTGCGCAGGTGAACGCCGTGAAGTATAGACTTTAAATATGATGCAATTTTATTTAATTTCATGATTTCTTTACATTTTCATACTTGATCGTACAGACAAGTGTGTAGTCTCTTTGGAAAGCCCCACTTCTTCTCTGTCATAAAATAATCAATTTTCAGGTTTTCAGGTTTTATCTCGTTGTGATGAACAGTTGCGGAGCAATGTAACAGAGAAGAAAGGGTGTGTTTTTGACGCACTTTGCGTCAATTGGGTTCTAAGGGTTAATGGACCTGACAGAACTAGTATTGCCGTGGCAATACTGGTGATGGCGGCCATGTGTGTGTGTGTGTGTGTGTACATGTGCATCTCACCTGTGAAAGGCCCCCAGACCAACCGATAGGACCTGGCTCCATCTGCAGCTCTCCAGCGAACACCAACACTTGTCTCAGAGATCGTTTCAACCGTCAGCTGTCTCACCGCCTCTAAACGTGCTATACACACACACACAAATACATTTCAGAAACCCAACCATTTCAGTCTCAGAATAACAGAAATCTTTCTGTTCATGTATGATACTAAAGGTATATACTGTATGCAGACAGTTTGTAGCTGTTTGCGTCTGTGTGTCTATGCTCATACAGTATATAGTCCACCATGTTGTTAGGTAGCTGATTAACTCACAAGTTTTGGCAGATATCCTGGCTGGTGTTGTTGAGTTTCCCGGTAACAGGGGGAGGACGCTGATTATGTATTCAGTATCCGCTTGCAGACGGTCGAGAGTTACCGTGGTAACATCAGGGGACAACCTCTGCTCCAGCTGTGACGCCGGCTGAGCTGTAGACCAGAGGCAGTTTTAATTACACAATGTACTGTAAGAATGGATATGTCTACCCCTTTGTTATCAATTTCCAACACACTGTGCACCGTTTACTGCTTAGGCCACACCCAATCCGTCAACATCTGACAAAAAAGGTCATGTTCCTGCATGGTACAACAAAGTTCCATTGTGCAGACAATTCCTTTCTTTGCATTATAAGGCAGTGTCTAGATGTGTTTTAAAGCAGGCCTACAAGAACTAAATAGACTACTGTTGTTTTGATACAGAGGTGGCTGAGCTGTTGACCAGAGACAGTTTACAACAGTTCAACTTTGACTGCATGAAATGTATGCACATGTAGATGTTCTGGTAATACTGCTATTTCACTGATATGACATATGTCAAGATGACATGAACGGATGAATGGAGTATTTGACCTTGTTCTCTGATGGTATAGAAGGTATGCAACATTTGGTCTGTCAAAAACATGCTCAGATGCTATTTTAAAAACCCATTTACAACTCTATATTTAGACTGGGGAATATATGGTCCATTTTAGCCAAAGATCATTCACAGTAGAATCCAGCGACTTCTACCTGAATCTCCAACCTGAAGTGGAAACACAGTGTGTGGAGAGGACGGTGGTCAGAGGGATACAGGTTAGACCAGAGCCAGAGACCGTCACAGTCTGCCTTTGTTCAGATCCACTTAGTTTTTTTAGTGGTCAATTCAAAGTCCACGATTTACATATGAAGGAGGATCATGTATCCAGTTCAAGGTAGCTTTGTGGCCATGCACCGATCTGATATTGAAGTACTGACAGAAATAAAGGGCAGAGATAGAATGGCAG
This sequence comes from Alosa sapidissima, assembly GCF_018492685.1. Lineage (NCBI taxonomy): Eukaryota > Metazoa > Chordata > Actinopteri > Clupeiformes > Clupeidae > Alosa > Alosa sapidissima. The sequence continues at coordinate 12,377,141 of NC_055960.1, forward strand.
TATGCCATTTACAAATCTTCAATATTCTTAGATGATAAGCAATATGGTAACACTTTACTTGACAGTATCGACATAAGAGTGACATGACACTGTCATGAACACATGACACTGTCATGACACATGAAACCTAACCCTAACCCTAATCCTAACCTCTAACCCTTATCCTAACCTCAACCCTAACCCTAACCATAACTCTAAACCCAACCATAACCCTAACTTGTTATGACAAAAAACGAATGTCACTTAACAACAGAAGCGCTATATATCATAAACGTTTATGACTTGTTCATGACACGTTCATCACAGTGTCATGTCACTCTTATGTCGACACTGTCAAGTAAAGTGTAACCCAATATAATTTTGTAAGACACACAAGTATTGTTGTGAGAATGCTGTAAACACAACCACATTAGATCCTGTATACATGAACATACACAAAATATATAGCCTAGTATACCTTAGATGTAGGCCAATAGAAAGTTCAAACTGTTTCTAGAGGTTTCCATTTGAAAACGTTGAAAACCAACACAGATACTTGGGTCTTATGCTCATGTCTGTTTGTTTATGCAGTTGAAAGTGTCTATATATGTAGGATAATTTAAAGCACCTTGGGCCAGTGATCCTTTACAGTATTTAAAATAATAATAATAATAATAATAATAATAATAATAATAATAATAATAATAATAATAATAATAAATGGCTACTATGCACAGCTGTGTAAAATAAAGTGTACACTGTGTCCTTACATCTGGGTCCGTAGGTGACCCTGTAGCCCTGGGGCCGAGTGGAGGGGGCATCCCAGGCCAGAGAGATGGAGAAGAAGCCCGACCGTAACACTCGCAGCGACGACACACCCTGAGATGACTCTGAGGATCAGCAAAAGAATAACAAAATACTGTACATATGAACACTTTATTAATATTTTATAAACAGTTTATTAACATTTTATTCTGGCCAGCCTTCATCCATTCTGTGTACTTTTTAGTTGAGTTAAAAATTTAACTTGCAAACTACTAAGAAACACACATCAAGTCAACTACCTTCATTTTTGGTGCTGAGGCTGACCGGTGACCGGTGGACGATGCTGTGCCTACGCTGCTGAATGTAACTGATCAAAGCCTGTGTTGGCTCAGCTTAGCTTTGTGAGTGCTCGACATATCTCATGTTTGTGTCTGTGTGTGTGTGTGTGTGTGTGTGTGTGTGTGTGCGTGCGTGCGTGCGTGCGTGCGTGCGTGCGTGCGTGTGCGTTTGTGTGTGTGTGTGTGTGTGTGTGTGTGTGAGAGTGGTCTTACTTGTGCCAGATTTAGCAGACACAGCCTCTCCGATGCTGTTTGGGTACTGGGCAATGACTGAGACCAGATAGTCGGTGCCACCACGCAGGTTCCGAGCAGTGTAACTCTGCTGATCTGGTCCAACTGTCACCTATTAACACAAAGACTTAACGCTTCACACACTGTGCTGGTCCAACTGTCACCTATAAACACAAAGACTTAACGCTTCACACACTGTACTGGTCCAACTGTCACCTATTAACACAAAGACTTAATGCTTCACACACTGTGCTGGACTCGCTTCGTCATATGATTAACAGAACCTTTTCACAAACTTGTTTTGGCAAATGCAATATCCAATCGTTAGTCTTGTGAGCTGTGATTTGCAAACTAATAAGATGTAATTACATGGAATAGTTGAGATAAAAAGTTGTAATAGCATAATAAATCATGCCTATTACAGTTACCCGATAAGTTATTTCCATTGGCATGTGTGTGGCATGAAAGTCTTTGACAGATTCACACTTTCACTCTAGCAAAACTGATTTCTTTTACAATGTTGCAAAATAGCGTTACAATTCTCTGTCACAAACTGCTCATAGACTTGTGCATTATTGTTGCACTATAATCCCAAATGGTGTTCATGGATGAGTAATTCAAGTAAATAAGCCTCTCACTTCCTGTTGAAGTCTGTCAGTCTAACTCTAATTTTAAAACCTTGCCCAGACATGTAATAAGCACCACGTCCAATGTGCCAGCTGCCAAGAGGTACCAGGAGTAATCCTGCACCGTGTTACGAACCTATCAAAGAATGGGTGTGTTAAAAATCAAATATATTGCATCCCTTTGTCTACGTTCTGGCCACAGGCAACTACTGTCTCTTGTGGTGCTCTGAATGCCAAAAATGGGTTTGGCCTCTATATTTGAAGATGGTACAACTGATTGTGAACTTCATAAAGGAACAGCAAAGGAACAGCACAAGTGTGATCCATGTTCTAAGATATAGACTCGCCAGCATTTACACCTGGTAAGTGCAATTCTTTATGTGAACCTAACACCGTGTCGTCCATTACCCCTTATATTGCCCACTCTCTTACATATATTGTCCACTAACATTATCCCTTACATATATTGCCAACGTTGGTTAGTGGTGTCAACTGCTGCACTCAATAAAAGAATGTCCCCTTGTACAACCTGCAAAAAAGGCTACATTGTGCAGATTTTAACTGTTGTTAAGGTCCACAAAATGCCAATGGCATAAGGGATGCCATGCAAAGGAGGTTATTATGCATCTTATTCCCACTATACCTGCTTAGCTATCTGCTTTGAGATTTTGTGCTAGTTTTAACATAAACAAGAGGCAACTTTATCAGTGCCAACTGTGCTTGGTGTTTGAAAGACAAGAACTAGAACCTGAACCCCTAGCATTGAGGCAGTAGCATTATGTGGATAGTACCATACGAGATACCAAAATCAGAAATAAAAAAAAGTATTTGGACCACAATAGCAAAATGGTGGGCTGTTTATCTACAACCAGACAGTGGACCAATGAGCAAAACACCAGTGGACCAGCAGATCTGCCCCCAGTGTCCCGACAGTGGCCAACCAGCCTCTTGCTATCTGTGATTATATTTACAGTATACAGTCTAAAGAATGCACTGTTTGAAGTGTTGTATAAGTCTCTTTTAGCCTGGGTTTTCCCATGCTGCCTTGCGCGCGCAATTTAATTCACGCTGCTAGACAGCCTGGATACCATGGAGCAAATTTTCGCCTCAGTTAGGGGACCAATCACAGAACAGAGGGAGGGCAGTAAGACGATGACGACACACCGTAGCCGTTATGAGCCACGTACAGACGCATTTGATAGACATTCGTAGCGCCCAATAAACGGCTCTGGGCATTCGTAAACCACGTTTCAAATAAGAGAAAATGAATGCCTAGTTCCCAGACCCCGTCTCATTTGAGATGAGGGTATGACGTTAGCCAGGCGAAAGAGTCTCTTTTGCACCGGAGGAACTGTTCCTAGAACCCCTTTTTTAATGCATTCGGACAGCATGGAACTGGGGATTAAAGAGTTCCTCTGACCGCAGTTCCTACAACTATTTAACCATGACTGATTTGCATGCCAAGGCAGCAGAAGCATCTTTTTTTTTTAAAGTGAAATAATTCAGCTTCTGTTTAAATTTGCAAAATATAAAACCTGCATGGGAAGGCTGCAGAGTGCCCACTGTCTTGCAACAAATGCCTTCTGGATGAGAAGAAATGTTATTCACAATGTTGATTCTTTTTTAAATGATTTTTGATACCATGAGCTTCTAGTTTGTCAATCAACTTCAGTTCTAAAGTAGTAATGCTGTAGTAGTATCTAAATAGCAATGCTGTCCGTTCCATTACTTTATGTAATCATTGGGCTACTAATGTGTGAGGTCATCTCAGAGTTCCTAGTGTGTGTCAATGTAAACAAAAAAGCCCTATATTTCTAGGTGTAGCCTCTCCAGTTAGTAGTTAGTAGAACTGTGCTCCTAGAACTGTTGTGTCCGAATGCACCTATAGATCATTCAGCTTTTTGTATTAATGGTAAACAACACTAATAATTCAGGATACAGGTTTTGACTGATGATTCTGTTTTAATCTTACAACAGAAAGCATAATTCTGTGGAATATGTATTTCTTTCAAGGTTCATCATCCTCCTTATCGTCATCCTCTGGAGTTACATTACACAATTTTGTGTCATGTTCATTTAGTACCTGTTGTAGCTCTGCGTTGATTGGCTGTCCCAGGCCAGAGACAGGCGTGTACTGGATGCGGTAGCCAGTCACTTGGCCCCCTGCAGGAGTCCACTGGAAGCGCAGCGAGTCAGTGGTACTCTCTGTAAACTGGAGGTTGGAGGGACCTGTGGTGGCCTCTGTGAGAGGAAGCAAAGATAGATAATAACTGTTCAGTAATATTTTTAATATAAAGTCTGTACTGCAGCATTATAAACACATTATAAAGTCTTCATAATAGCTAATGATGATTTACATAACAATGTATACAAATGCACTCATAAAGCAAACCAATGTTATAAACCCTTACAGCTAAGTAGGTACTAATTTGTGTAATATATGCTAGATTATTTTACCTCTTGATAATGGCAATGATGACATTACAGAGGTAAAAGATTTGTAAATCCTTATGAAACTTCTATAGCTATAAAAGACTCACACATTAACATAATGCTTTAGGAGTGGAGGCATAACAATCATTATTCATGAGTATGTTATAACACTTTATGAATATGTTCCTACAAATTATAGTCATTTACATGTTTTCTACACTACACTGCAGTCCTCCTGACCTGCTGCTTTGATGTATAGGGCATGTTCCTAGTGGGTTATTGCCTATGATTGAACACTCACCGTCATTCGCGAATGTCCCCCCAACAGACGCACAAACTCGTGGGGACACCTGCGGCAGGAGGGAGCTGAGGCCCTTGAAGCCACTGATGATCAGGGAATAGTAGGTCTGTGGGGACGAGGCCATCTGATCCAGCTCCCTCTTGTCAGCACTCTTTATACCTAAGACAGGTACACACAAGGGCAGTTAAAGAGAGGGTGCAGGAGAGGGAGACAGAGAAATGGACAGTGAGAGAGAGGGAACATGAGCTAGAGAAAGAGAGAGAAGAAAAGAGAAGAAACTGACACAGGATAGAAATATATAGCTTGTATATGATCAGAAGAAACTTGTATTTTGTTCATAATTAATAGAAGTAAATAAATAAAAGTCTTTCTTGGTATATTAAGTACACTGCATATAAATATGCCAACGTCTCAGCATCATACAAAACCAAAGTCACCAAAAGACAATAACAAATACAACCTATGAAATGATAAGCTTTTACCTATGGCAAAGATCTTGACCCCAAGATTGCGCAATGTTTGAACACGGTCCACAACAGAGTCCTGTGACTTCCCATCTGTAATGACGATGACAATCTGAGAAGAAGACAGGAAGAGAGAGCAAGAGAAAGAAAGAGAAAGCTTGTGTCAGAGAGTCTGAATTTGAACTTTTATTGTGTGGGACAAAACACCAGTACATTTCTTTTAATCCAAAATATGGCACCATGAACAGATTTAAGTCTCTACCCTCCTTCACCTCTATCTTACCTTGGGAACATCTCGAATATTTGGAGGGCTGAAGAAATTGTCAACGATGAATTTGAGCCCGTCACCCGTGCGTGTTCCTCCTCCCTTATACGGGATATTTTCAACAGCCACCACCACCTCTGTTCCATTTGTATACCTCCCAAAAGGAAACTCAATCCTAGCACACAACATATAAGTGTTTTTGTATAAAAGGGAAAGATTTAAAAGTATAAAACATATCTGTACATTTATATGTATAAACTGAAATTAAATGTAAAAATTAATTAATGTCAATATCAATAGAGATGTAGAATACATTAATTAACAATTAACAACATATATAAACATGCTCATGAACATACATTCATTTATCACACATGTGCAAACTTCTCTAAATCAGACTATATTAGCTGTGCAGAGAGGGACAAATATCCCACCTGGAGCTATCGCTGTACTGCACGACTCCGAAGCGTACTCCGCTCGCGCCCACAGCACCGGCAAGTGGCTTCACCAGGCCTGCCATGAAGCCTTTCACCAACTGAAAGTTGGTACTGCCAATGCTGGACGAGCCATCCACCAAAAATACCACATCGGCTGCCCTCACACTGTTACACTGGCCTAAAAGTACAGGATGCAGAAATGAATGGACAGTTGAGGTGGTCATGCAGCCACAACACAAAGCGAAGTTTTGAAATCCATTAATACAAAAATACTTGAAGGGGCACTGTGGCAAATGCATGCAAGACAATGGGAGTGTGTTCAAGACAAGACCCATCTCTACATGTGATCTACATCTCTACAGTGATTGTCATCACCCTCACTGGGCCACAGTTTTCCTGACACCCTGTCATTCAGGGCTTTTATTTGGCATTAATTGCTTGCACCTGCAAACAGGGAGGAAGTGCGTGTCTCATCTTGTTCTTCTGTCTGCTGGGTGACGGCCAAAGGGGTCAGAATCTCTGGTGACTCAGTGACCTAAAACTCCATTAAAGGCGCAGTGCACGATTCTAATCTGATACAGTGTTTGTCAAAATCAAATTTCTCCTCAAAGTCCAGCTGTCTGTTCGGTCCCACTGTATCCTGGGTGTACGTTTTGAATTACTGTAAAACTATTGGACTAGCCTTTCACCCATTAACATTGAACACATTTTGTTTCTATACTTCCACTAAGTTGAAAATATCGAACTTGAAATGCCCCGGTCCCTACTTTAAAGATGGATTTGCCCCGAGTTTTGAAGTAGGAACTAATATGTGGCTTTCCAATATAATGTATTCTGGTGACATTTTAATACCTACAAGAAGTGCTGAGAGCAGTATCAATGAGCCACCAATGAATGTCACTCAATGGAGGTTGGAGCACAGTATCTTGTGCATGAATGAAAGCTATATGGGTATGGGGGGGGCATTGAGTTAACCAACCAGTGTTTGTGCTTACAGGATCTTGGTCATGGTGTAAATTAGCAAATAGATTTTACCTCATTATCAAATTAGCTATAGTTACACTTTAGACTTTGCCCTTGAACAAGGCCCCCAAAGGTCATTACAACTAGCCCGGCCACACAATGTAGAAATGTATTTACAGATTTATTTACAGCAAAGGTAGACCCACATACATTGTTTCCTGACTGTGCCGATGCTCTTTATTGACAGTTTGTAAAGTTTAGGCAAAGTAGGAAGTAACATTAGCAATTTACGGTCAATGTGATTGGTTAGGCTGGACCAATGATTTCAAAGTTCAAAACCTGTTGCAATGCAAGTGTGGAAAGGAATCCCACACTTCATAAAAGAGTTTTTCGGGGCTACATTGCAACATCATCTACATGTACATGTCAACGTGTCATCCATCGGTACATTTATGTAATGTATTATTGTGAAACTGTACCTTGAGCAGCACTTTCATGAAGAAGAGTCCCCACCACCGTGAATAAAAAGATAGCCCACATCTTCTTTACCTGTGTAAGAATATAGACTAACAGGTGAATTTCAACAATAACAGCCAAATCTAGTGCACACTCACAAAGTATGAGATGGTGACAACAACTAATTATAAACAAACTGCTACTGTATATTAGAAGACAATGTAAAAGAAAATGTTTGGTATACTGCATTGTGAGTCTATATGCATTTCATTACCTTACATACATCATACATGCATGGGAAAATAAGTCAAAGCAATCAGAATGATATGATCATTGTTCAGAATTGTTCTTGAACACCAGCAAGTAGTCTTTGACATATTGACATTTACACACACACACACACACACACACACACACACACACACACACACACACACACACACACACACACACACATATACATGCTAACACCAACAGAAGCTATCATGAAGCTCAATCATCCTTCACACCCAAACAAAATAAAATAATTAGACAGCTGAAATGTTAAGAAGGTTGCCCTAAGGCAGGAGACAAGCAAAATATTCCTTTTGCCATTTGTAGGTTGTTGCCATGGGGACTTTTGGGACACACCTCAACCACTACCCATCTGTCCTTGCATGATCAGGCAGGCATGCTGGATTTGCCTAGCTTGTGTGTGTGTGTGTGGGGGGGGGGTGTATGTGTGGGTGTGTCTGTGTGTGTGTGCCTGTGTGTGTGTGTGTGAGAGAGAGAGAGAGAGAGAGAGAGAGCTTGAGTAAGACAGAGAGAGAGAGACAGAGAAAGAAAGAAAGAAAGAAAGAAAGAAAGAAAGAAAGAAAGAACAAGCGTGTGTGTGTGTGTGTGTGTGTGTGTGTGTGTGTGTGTGTGTGTGTGTGTGTGTGTGTGCAAGTATACATAAGTCTATGTAAATGTTAGAGGGGTATGAGCATCTAGCGATGACTGCATTCCATCCTGATAGCCTGATAAGAGAATCACATAAATCGGCACAAACTCAGCGCACTCTGAAGCCCATTCGAGATTCCTTCCTGTTTCAACAGCTGTTGTGCCAGGAGAGTCGCCTATCCATTGCATTTTGGATATAATGGATACCTGAAGCATAGATGCCTGAACCAGCAGTCTTAAACACTTCATAGATGAGCACTAACACTAACTTGTCTATGAACTCAAAAGCCAACTCTAAAACTAACCTGGTGACCTGAGAGCTTTTTAAAAAGTGCTACAGGATCCGACTTTCAAGAAGAGGCTTGTTCAAAAACAAGACACATGCAAATTCATGTGTGTGTACTTCTGTGTCTTTTCCTCTCTCTCTCTCTCTCTGTTTCTCTGTATGTGTGTGTGTGTGTGTGTGTGTGTGTGTGTGTGGTATATTTTGACAATATGAAGAAATTGCTTCCTCACTTACTTAGTAAAATAAGCCTACATAGTCTTAGTTGAGTGCCTGTCTTTCTGTCTGTGTGTATGTGTGTGTGTGTGTGCATTCTTGAGTACGTGTATATACAACAAGCGAGAGAATGCTTGAGAGAACAAAAGAAAAGAGACAAAGAGAAAGAAAAAACTGGGGATGTATCCAAATGTCAGTGTCAGTGCTTACACACCTTAAAGGATACGATGGCATTAGTAGCCTAAAGGATATGGCATTGCAGCAAGACCCTCAAAAACCCATATAGAAACCTGCTGTTCATTCAGTCTAGACCCTATGGAATATGGACAGAAGGAAGGGCCTGTGCTATGTGGAGGGTCAGTCCCAAATCGGCCTGCAGTTTACAAATACCCCACAAGGGGGAGTGCTGCTGTGCTGGTAATAGACACAGCTGTGAACAGGCCAATGACAAGAAATCAAGTTGGCAAAGTCCATTTTCTTTTCTCTAGCCAATATGTCAGAGGCCAGGAATGAGCAACAGCAGATAAGGAATCATGCCATACTTTCATCACTGTTGACTATGTGTTCTAACTGCAGTACAAGCAAGCCAGGGTCTTTAGCGTTGTGGTCAGGGCGCAGGGTTATTGCCCTGAGACCACGTGGGCTGACTGTTCTCTCCCATTGCTAGGAAAAGCATCACCACAGTTGGTGTGTTTGACTGGAAATGCATGGGATTTAGTTGTTGATACTACCAGACCCATTAAGACATTCCAGTTTCTGCAGCCCAGGCACACTCTCTGGTACCAATCATCTGTGTGGTTTGGAACAGCTGGATTTCCCTATGATCTTCCTGAGATGCACTTCCTTCCGCTCCCATACACTCTGTGGTCTGGCCACACGGCACCTGGTTTCAACTCTAAAGTCTCCGGCTCTCCTTGATCCCTTGAGATGTGATTCTACTTGTTGTACATCAAAGATGCTCTTTTCCCATGTTCGATCTGAGTCATGTTTCATTGACTCAGTCTTTCCTTGACCTTTCAAGAACTTACAAACACTGCTAAACTCTTACCAGACACTGTCAGACCTACTAGCCTACTCTATCACATTTTCCAACATGGATTTATTACCAGGTCATACTCAGACCATGCGTCCTTATATGTCAGAACAAATGGTGAATGTTACATGTCAAATGTTATATTGATTCTAAATATCAAAATTAACAAAACATCTACTGCACTTTGCTTCCTGAATGGCTTTTAGGATAGTATACTCTACTATGCACTACAGGAATGTGATACTCCTGACAAGCCTCTCCTCTGACATATCCACCCAAGAGGCGTCATTCCTGAGGCTCTTACACCCGAAGACCCAGTGTTAACCCTGCGAAAAAACAACCTCATGCCAACAGTGTCAAGGATAATCTTTAACAAAAGGATGTCCTGCTTAAAACAGCACCTATAGTCAGAGGGGGATCTGCCTGAGTGAGAGAGGTAAACGTGATGAGAGAAAGAAGTTATGTATAAACGAAAGGGAGGGAGGTTACAGATGAGGAGCCTAAACTTGTCTCACTGAAACAACAGTCAGATGCGTCCCATTCTCTCTGTGGATCACAGCCCAGTGGAGCACAACAGTAAAATTCATCTCAAGCTATGAAGGGTTTCCTCCTCCTCCAAAGTGTCTCTCCCCTGTGAGCTGCCAGACATTGGCGCAGAACTTCATATACACATAAGCAGGAATGATGATACTATGCAGTACTGTATACTCAGCTCAGAACTTCATATAAACATAAACATGGTTGATGATACTATGCAGTATATTGTATACTCAGCTCAGACATGTGCACATCACAGGATTTTTGCGCACCTCTTTGTGCACATCACAGGATTTTTGTTTGTTGTATACAGATAGTTGTATGTAAATAGCAATAACACAACGGTGCATGCAGACAGGGCGTTTGCATAAACAGCTGATTGCCACAATGACCCAAAGAACATTCTCAGCCGATCAGAGTGAGGAAGATTTTAAGTGACAAATGAGTTCAGCCGAGGTCACCAGCTTCGGGCCTGACCACCCCATGTCTTTGATCTCTCTCTCTCTCTCTCTCTCTCTCTCTCTCTCTCTCTCTCTCCTCTCTCTCTTTCTCTCACTCTCCCTCTTTCTCTCTCTCTCTGTCTTACTCTATCTTTGTCTTCCATTCTCTCTTTTGGTGTGCTATGTCTCACAGTGTGCAGGCACACACACACACACACACACACACACACAATCCAAAGAAAGAAGAAAAATTTCTGACCAGACACACATCAAAAGAACCTAAGCATTCTCATTTTCCCTCTCTCGCTCTCTCACACATGTACCCATACAAACACACACACACACACACACACACACACTCAAATGAGTCCAAACGGCAGATCAAAAGCTTGCACTGACATACTTGAATTGACTTCATTAACACTTAACCACAACCCCTCCTCCCCAAAAGCAAAACAGAAGCACATGTACTTACTCACACAATACTAAAAATCCTTAAGCATATTGTGGTATGTACTGTATAGATGCATAAACATGTATTACAGCATTCACACAAATGCCAAAAGCATACATTCTTTCTCAAAGTGAAGTTTGAGGACAGTTACGTGAGACCCCTTATATCGTATCTTACATACATCATTTATTCACTTGCATTCATGGTCACACTGAAGCCAGTTATCCTTTGTGCTGGTATCAACATGTTGCCCTAATTATCATTACATTATGTCATTATGTATCATTATCTTTCTGTCTGCAGATCTGTCTGTCTGTGTGTCGGTCTGTCTGTCTGTCTATCTGTCTGTCTGTCTGTGTGTCGGTCAGTCTTATCACCATCAGAAAAGTGTACCACACCTGGAAAAGGGTATTACAAGTAGGTCACAACCAGATATGTTCAGCAAACACTGTAATGGTTATATGGTTCAGTCATGAATCAGTATCAAGTTGCTTTATACATAACTAGCAGCAGAGATGCATGTTGAGTTAGATGGTTAGTTCAAAAGTACCCCATTTATCCAGCTACCCTTTCTGCACATGATGAAGAATAGCTCTTAAATGTTTTAAGCCTTGTCATTATGGGTTATTATGTCTTCCAGTATGTTTCGGCAGGCCCAGTTAAAAACTGTCATGCAATGAAGCTTAATTGGATCACCCTCACCATGACAATCTCAGTGAATGACAGAGACAGTGTGAGTGGTATCTCAGTTCAGTTTGACATTTCTGAAACAATTTGCAGCAAAATAAAATCATTTTAAAACTTTCCAAAACATAATTGTAACTCCAATGTGCTATGTATGACCAGCAAGCAGTCTTATTAACTAGTGTGCAACCATTATTCAATATATGCAAAGTAACTTATCCAGGGATGTGTTTTGTAATGTGCTCCATGGGGCAGTAAAAGCATAGCTGAGCCCTCATGGCTGTAAAGACTGCTGAATGAGTTTAATAAATCATAATTACTGCAGAAGCAGGAGCGCTCCTTTAGAGGATACGCAGCTGCAAGCACCCCTGCAGCTGAACGCGTTCCCTGCGCCCCCAAACCATCTGTCGCATCGAACCGCTCTCTCCCACAGCGAAGCCGAGCGGGGCAGACAAGCGAATTGGATTACAGTGAAAGTCGCTCACCTGCCAAACTGATTAGTCACCTCTTCCTGCTCCTAATCCTTTCAGAACTCACAGCGTAGTAGGGGCCATGTGAGGGCATCCAGTTTACCACCAAAATCCCAAAATGGACAGAACCACAAATGAAGCAGCGCAGTAATGTGAAGGGTTGGTATTAAACGTGCATGTTCTTCCTGCTGGTGCTGTGCCGTGCTGTGCTGTCTTTGCAGGTTCAACACTCTGCCAGAGCTCAAACTGTCACCCGGGCAGGCGCTCTCCTGTTCTTAAGTCCAGACTTGTTTGGTTGCCTTGAGCGCCGTGTTTTTTCTCTCCTCCTTTTTCTTCCCCCTTCTAGTCTTCGTTTCTCCTCCAGCCCAGTTGCAATCATGTTACATCCAGGAAAAAAACATGTTTGAGCCATAGCTCTGTACTCCTCTGAGCCATACACACAGCGTTTATGTGTCATAAAGTTTGCCAATATCATATTAACGCCTTTTACAATAGAGTGATAGAGGTGCCATAGATATGATAGATGTTTACAACTATCACTTTCAAGCCTTTGGTCTTGACTTGGCTTTGAGCTCTTGGCCTTATGTCACAAGACATCAAAGTAAATTGTGCTAAAAAACTCTGAAGCATCTAAAGTTACGTCAAGTGAAACAGAATCAGCATTTCAATTAATGAATGTCTGTGAATATGGGGCAGATTGAAATTATTTGGACACCATAGAAGAAAAATAGACAAGTGAAGTACAAGGTCAGGGTGGACCATAAAAATGTCACTGGACTTCCAAACTAGCGCTAGCATGCATATGGGTAGGCAGTCTAATTTGGTATTCTCCCTCTAGCAAGTGGCCTTCCTGATTGGGTTTGCCTCTTTATTAGCAATTTTACTCATTACCTTCTTATCTGCTGCCACTCCGCTCCATTTGAAGATGAGTTTCAGTAGCCTGCAGGCTTGATGTATGGTGTGACTAATTTAAGAAACAAGTGAAAATGGCAACTGTGATTTTTCCTGTTTCCTTCCCGCGAGCATCTTTCTGAATCATTACTCATATCAAGTTTTACCTCCGCCCTTTCCCAACGCACAAACCCCCAATACTCTAGAAGCAAGAAAAAGGTTCCTGTGATGATATCACCTAGCAGCTCAAATGCGCTGGCAGCACATCCAGTAGCAGTTGATGGGCCATCCAATGAGAGGGAGTCTCTCTGCACTGGAGTCCATCAGCCAAAGTACTGGTATAGAGCTCAGTGCCAGAACGAGCCATTGCTATTGGTCTTGCCCTGTATCGGACCTGCCTATGCATGTGAGCAAATCAGCTATTTGATTAGTTACTGGTGAGACTAGCAGGCTAGAAACCCTTCAAGATGCTTTAGCCTACGCATACTCAAATTCTAACATGTATTTCAGCTGTGTCACAAAGACATCTTTGCTGGAGACAATTTAGTTTGTGGGGAGTAAGATGAGACCTCCAAGAACACTCCTTCATTATGCATTCACCTGTTTTTTTCTCTCTCTTAGTTTTCAACATTGCAGTCAATGCAGCCTTCCATTTCACTGTGACTTTGAAGGAGCATGCAAGCTCAGTCCTCCTGGTATGTATTTGATCAATCTGTAATAATACATAAAAGCCAAGTGCCACAGCTGACCATACAAACATACATACTGAAATTGTGTAAAAGGAAATAACACTCTAATGAAGTAACAGTATACAATTATTTTATTTTTTTTACAAATGTGCACTTACATTCTCTCTATTTATACATTTAAACATGAGTGTGTCTAAATATTCACTATAAATTACATTAAAGTCTCCTAAGGTCATAACCATCTTCAAAACTCAACACGCAATTCATTCATCACTAATAGGCCTGACTGTGAGGAAGCAAAACACAGCTATGCAGAGGTCATGCCCTCAGGGTCAGCTGGTGGTCATTATTCTTCAGCTCTCTGCAGTGGGGGGCCCACACTGTAAGAAGACCCTATGGAGAGAGAGTTATATTGAGGTTATGATTCCGACCCACAATATGAAATAGCCTAATATATGTGACATTCTTTTTTGAGGTATTTTTTGATCAAAATGTGGTGCAACCTCTTATAGCACTCTATCCTTAATACAACTTGCTATGACAATATGAAATGGTGACAATGATTCATGTTTTCTGTCTCCATTTAATCACACTGCTGGAACAGCTGTTGTAAATGTGCAGAGTGATTTATCACTTTCCTTAGGCTACGCTATGTTGGTATAGGCCTATTTCATTAGTTTAAGACCCCCTCAACGATACATATTCAGCCAGGTAAGGATGAGAGGTATGTAACCTTAGCTAAAGGTTACATACCTGACCAGGGAGTAGGCCATAATTCAGGTAAATGAGAAAGTAAAAGCAGATTGTAATAGCAGTGCCCTTTTTTCAATGGGTAATTGCGTGTGCGCATTCATTTTGTGTCCCAGGGTCCTCTTTCAATGCATGATGCCACATCACCAAAGTAGGCTATAAGACCTTTTCTTCAGACATGTTAAAGCAACACACCGGACGTTTGTCAAGTATAAAAGGACATAGCTCACTAAGTATGAAAATAACAAAAGCTGGTAAAATGAACCCAAATCTAAGAAAAACAAAACACATCAAAAAGCCAATCCGTGTTCTTCTTTATGTCCACTTTTAATTTGAAAAGAAGCAGCAATTTCACGTGTTTCCCGGAAGTACAACAAGCCCGGTGTTCGCCTTACTGCACCATGACGGCTGTGAATCTCACAGAATTATCTCTCCCCCAGCTCGAGCAGCTGAAAAATCAGCTAGAGCAGGTATGCTCTTTAATACCTCTTCCCTTACTGCAAAACAGTTGTGTTGTTTACTTGTATTTTTAAAGCGTTTCTGTCACCTAAGAGAAATGTTTGGTGCCAGGCTATCCTAGCTCGCTAGCAGTTAGCGCATTCGCAAAGGACTGTTTTGTAACGTGCTTCATGAGGTAGCAGCTAGCTAACTAGATCTAATGAACGTTACTGTTTATTTCTATATATTATTTATTTATATTAATATTTCTGTCGACCGCAAAGCTTAGAGTGTTTTTTCTTTAATGGAGGGTTACAGTAAATGGATAGTGTGTGATGTCCGTCCCCATTCAGTAGGTGATCGTCCACATGGGGATGCACAGTGATTCTTCGTCCATATTTAGACATCCACGCCCCAAAGAAATCTGAAAGGCAGTGCTCTAACATTACTTCTTCACTTGATGTTTGTATCCGCTACTATGGGGTATTATGCAGGCCTTATTTTGACTGTATCCAACTATAATGCGTGTTAAATAACGTTACATTGCAGGAGACAGAGTTTTTGACGTCTTCTATCGGACAGCTCAAAGTTGTGCAAACGAAGTATGTTGAGGCTAAGGAGAGTCTGAATATACTCAACAAGTCAAACGAAGGTGAGTAAAATGTGGTGCTGTGATATGATCGCAAAAAAGACTCCACGCTGACGTCAACATAATTACTCCGAATTATAAACGCCGTTATAATTAGCTTGTTAGTTGCAGTCTGTTTTGTATTCTTGGAGACCAGATGCTAGTTTGGCATTTCATGCCCGGGGTTTACCCTGGGATCAACTTGTTAAGAAATTGGTTGTGGGGTAAGGCGTAATTTCGTCTAAAACGAGGCTGGCTTTACATCAAACAACCTTTTTACAACGAAATGAGCACACCACACACACCACTGCACGGTCGACGCAACTATTCTGAGCTCTGCCTCCATAATAGAAATATCAAACCGTGTTTACTCTCTAATCACTACAGCGAACATCTGAGTCTTAATTCACCCCCAACTCACCTGTTAATGAGTCTAGAGTCTCTGTAAGCAATACTTTTTTAAGTTTCCTCGTCATTTATTTTATAAGCTGATCTAAAAGTCTTGCCCAACGCAGCTTGAGAATACCTAAATGTGATGGCATGTGTGCACATCTGTCTAATCCTAAATTTTCTGTTCTTCACAGGAAAAGAACTACTTGTTCCTCTCACGAGCTCTGTATCCTTTTCTTATGTGGTGGCTATGAGCCATGGATTGACGGAGGTTCTTAGTTCTCTTCCTCCTCTATGAATAGATGTTAACTTTATTTTGTGACGTCCTTGACACAACTGTATTCAGATGTATGTGCCTGGAACACTGAATGATGTGGATAATGTATTGGTAGATGTGGGAACTGGGTATTATGTAGAAAAGGTAAGAATTTAATATTTACATCAATTCATACACACACACACACACACTGGGCCCAGGACTGATATGCAGTTTGTGTATGCCAAGCCCAGAGTAAAGTCAGCTGTTAGAACATGTGTTGTAAACTACAAGCTCCACCTTTGTGTCCTGTCCACAAAACACCAGGGGAAATATCTTGTATACCGCTGTGTAGGCTAGTCACATTTATTTCATATGTGTTCCATATGTTAAGACAGCTTAAAATGCTCTTGAATCATTTGGCAAGTGCTAACTGAACCCTTTATTTGTTCCGACGCTGTGCTTAACTTGACACAACTTTCCCTTTTAAAAACAAATAGTTTTGGTTTGGTATTTAATTTATAGTTTCAGCTTTCACCAGGTGCTGGGAACATGCAATTCCAAGAGAAAGTGAAACATGTTCCTTCAAGGCAGTATATCAACCTGATGAAATATAAACTTTTATGTTGTCGAGAACATCCAGTTTAAGGCCACAGTAAACTATATATAAACTACATAGCCATAACCATGTGGGTACCTCTACTAATTAGTGGGGTAAGCTGCCTTAGTCGCACCCATTGCTTGCAGGTGCACAAAAGCTAGTATACGGTCATGCAATCTCTTTGGAGTACTGTCGGTGGGCCAAGGCTGCACATTAGGTAGGTTTACATGGGTAAATTTAATCCTTTTAGATTCATGTGTCGCAATTGGAATAGTCCTTTTCTTGGCCAACACCGCGCTCTCCCGATTATTCTCTTGTTTCTTTGTGGGTGCGTAATCCAGGGAACTCATAGAAAATAACAAATGATCGCACTCCAAAAATCTTTTCTTGCTTTTAATCCATTTTAGCACAGGGGTTAATTGACAAACGTTTCGGCACTGACAAAGGCCATCAGGCCGAAACGTTTGTCAATTAACCCCTGTGCTAAAATGGATTAAAAGCAAGAAAAGATTTTTGGAGTGCGATCATTTGTTATTTTCGCAATTGGAATAGAAATGTTTATATAAGACTAGGGCTGGGATAAACGATTATTTTTTTAAACGATTAATCTAGCGATTATTTTTTCGATGCATCGATTAATCTAACGATTCACTTTTTCAGTTCGATTCGATTATCGATTATCTCCTCATTAATTAACTAATAGCAACTTATACATGTTTATTTACATATCTCAATGAATTAAACATGAATTCTTTAACATTGCAATATATGTTTATTGCTCTTAAGATTCCAAAATAAAAGACTATACAAGTGCAAAGTAATGCATTCTTAGTCAGAGGTAGCATTCAATAAAGTTCAGTAGTGTATAGGTCTAATTGAGTGCCTGTCACTTTAAGACGTTTGAGGGAATCCTTGCAATTAACATTAACACAGTTAAAAGGCTGCTGATGTGTGCATGCAATTCATAACGTAGTTAGTTCAAAAAACGGTTCGTACTTCTCCTTGGGACAAGCACTTTTGAGTCTTGGAAAACACCTTTCCATTTACATCGGGATTTTGCAAACATTCAGAGTCAATAAAATGAGCCCTGCATGAGTAACGAAATACAAGCAGCTGTAAGCAAGCATGCTAAATTTGACATCCAAACAGTATTCTAACGTTAGCTTTGAGATGCTGCTTGAATGCATACTGTAACTTAACTTAGTTTAGTCTCCTCAATGTACGATGTTGTGATAAGACCTTAGCAGGGTTTACTTTAACTTTAATGCAGCAGTTTTGAACAAATTTGCGCAGCATGGTCACGATGCTAAGCGGATTTAATAGCAATTTAGCCCACTGTGTTCTATGCAGTGCTTCTATGTAGCAACAACAATCCTTCAACAATCGTGAATATTTTGTTAAATGCACATATTATGCAGAGGAGGAGCAGCGGGCTCGTTACGAGAGAGAGCGGGCGGGTCGAGGAAAGGCTGCGTGAGTAAAAAGTGCAGCTCAATGAAATTATTATATCTTCCTATCTTCAGTTAAGATGTTCAGAACTGCACCAAATTTTATGTGTATGATTGACCTGGCATTCTCTAAGGGGATGCCAAGTTTCGTAGAATTTCATCCATGGGGCGGTCTAAAAAAAATTGTTGTGTACATTTAGTGACTGTACACTCATTGGCCTGTAGATGGCGGTGCACACATATACACATGCACACACACACAGGCACCCACATACTATCGGTATTAGAACGGCCGATATATAATTACAAATTCAGTAGGATTAAAAGAAAGCCAAAATAAATATTCATCATCATCATGGCTGCATTTCCACTATTGGTGATAAGTAGTCGTTTGTCCACTAGATGGCGCATCGTTGCAGTGAGACGTAATTTTGTTGGAAGTTAAAAGTGGGTTGTAAAAACAATGGACGCTTCCTACAAGGACTAGTTTACCGCAGAGAACGTCTAATAAGGATAGGACGATGTTCACATGAAATGTAATTCCCATTTCTTCTTGAAGCCGAAATAAATCTGAGGATGTTTATCGGACATGCTTGGTTTTTACTGCAGGTACGTTAATCTTATAATATCAATAAGGACCTAGGTAATGTTACCGTTAGCGTTGGTTGAGTGATGGAGGCCAATTTGATTGATTGCATTTGTAGAAAACTATAAATGTGGTTATACCAAGCAAATTGATAGCAGCACTGTAATTGTATCTTTCGACTGTCATTTGTTGCACGTGCTACAAAAATCATTCTGTGCAATGGAAGATTTACAGTGGGTCCCCGTTAAGTTTGGACGGGTTCCTTCAGGAATCACGATCCCCATTTTCTCAGCAGAAATGGCACAAACGGCAGTTGACACAAACAACCACAAGGTGTCACTTTGGAGTTCTGCCACTACTATTTTTGATGCGACTTGACTTACTGCTTCCATGATGCAGTTTCCAAGTCAGTAGAACAATCAGAGAAAGCTGATCCATTACCAAACATATATGATAATACAATAGCGTGAGTTTATATATCTTATACCCTATTTGTCACGGTTACTTATAGATTTGATAGTGTAACGATAAGAGCATAAGAGACTTTCAGCGGGGGCACGGAAACTTAATTTGATCACGGTAGTTTAAGCTTACACTTGACAAAACATTCTAATATGAAAATGTAGATGCAATTGTTGTAAGATGGTGCAGCTCCTTTAAGAAAGCACCGTGCAAAAAAGTAGACGTGCTGGAGCGAGTCATATTCAAAATGCAAAAAATAACACCGCAGATAAAACCAATTATCCTCATTCATTGCAACCGCAGCATGCCTGCTTGCCGACGTTTAAACAAAATATATCAAAGCACCTTTTGCGTTTGAATGTAACACGAAAAAATGTTTAAACAGCTGGACAAATGATTTAGCTAATTGATTATAGCCTGTACACCAGCAATTGTTGAACATTTGGAAAAAGATCGCTCAGCTGTTGCCGCAGTCGTAGGCAATGTAGAAACAACATGAGAGCAGTACACACTTCCCCGAATGTGGATGTTACACTGTCATAATCTACCACCAGCCTTTTGGCAAGTTGAAAAATAGATGACTTCTGTGAAATCTCTGCTTTAAAGCAAGACCTAAATGAGAGGAGTTGTGTTGGGAATGTCGGTGCAATGTCCATGCTATAATGGTCTGACAAACGTACTGCCTTTTCAAGCAGTTCATCATCACCTGCGAGTTGAAGGATCATAGGACGTAAAGACTCAAACACATAACAAGTTTCCCGCATGCTTGCACATCTTTGGGAGAGCTGACTGATTATGATGTCCAGAGTTGCATTAAATACCTGCACTTTGAAGTATCTCTCTGCATCGGTTAAGCGTTTATCTTCCGATAGTTCGTCAAAGTGACGCTTCACTCTTCACATTTTCAAATGTACTCTGAACCCCCATTTATTTGCGAGTGTCTGCGCTGTAGCCTTGGCCTGGTCAAAGGCACTCAGGTAGTCAGAAAGGACCGGTATAGAATTTTCCAGCAATTGCATTGCGGGGGTAGCGACGGAGGTCACAAAGTGCGACTGCACTTGCTGCACCTACTAGGCCTAGTTACGCCACTGCGTGGAGCGCTAATGTGTCTACTGTAAATCATTCATGTGTGAAAGTCATTAGGCTGGAAGCGCTAATGTGTCTAAGCTCATTAGTCTACTTTCAATAGGCCTACTGTACAGCCTGAGAGGGGGAACATAACCTATAGCCTAGGCTACTGTAGAGTAGACCTACAGTAGGCTACTGTAGGCTAAACAATCAGTTGTGAAAGTCTGCAACGAAAGTTTCCTAATGGAAGCGCTAACGTGTCTATTGAGCTCATTAGCCTACTTTCAATAGGCCTACTGTACAGCCTGAGAGGGGGAACATAGCCTACTGTAGAGTAAACAATCAGTTTACTTAGCCTAGTTACATTTGTTTAGTTAAATCCAGTTTTCTACTCTATCTCCATGATATGCTTAGCCTATAGAAAGACGAAGTCGGGAAAGTGCTTCAGAGAAAACGTATTTATTGAAATAATGAACAGTCTACATTCTACATTCTACAGTCTAAAGTCTAAATTTAAAGCACGTTGAATCCCTGGGAAGATCTGGGTGTTGTGCGGAGGAATTCGTTGATCTTATTGATGCAGTCCTTCAGTTCACTCCTCCCCATAGCAGGGAACTTTCGTTGTAGTGTTGAGATCACAAAGTTTTTCACATTTTGCGGCAGTGCTCGCTTGGCCTTCGCTCCATCCCAGTTGGTGGTTTTGCTCCAGGCTTTATAGTGTTCCTCTGTGACGATGGACCTGAAGAGCAGGCATCCGTATCTGCCCACTTGGCCGTAGCTCTGTTGGTGAATCTTAGCGTCGTTAGCGTGTTGTAGGCTATGCATTTTTCCGACACTTGGCTGCAAGCTCCCCTCCCCCACCCCCTTCTTTCACAAGCAGTGCAGCTTTCTGAAGCGGTGCCTTTTGAAGCTAATGTAACAAATACCACCAATATTGTTGTGTGGCAATAAAAGTATCCAGGGTTTGCGCAAGTAGCCTAAATATATAAATAAATTAAGGACATACAATCCTTAACGTGAAAAAGCTTAACGTAGCTTAATGTCCCAAACAAGTCGTTTTATGCGCATTATAAAGAAAGTTTAACGTGTCTCAAAACAGCTGTCAATTAATCACCAAACGTCAAGAGGGTTGAGTCTGAATGACACCGAGTTTTAGACACTGAGTTTTTGAAGTTAAGAAATATTTTCGTAATAAAAATGGTCATTTAACCAATAAAGGCTGAAAAAATGTACAGTAAAACTGTAGGCTATACAGTACATGCAACCCAGCAGAAGACTATTATAGGCTATTGGCAAATCATTGAGCATCATTCACACATTGTATTCTGCACAGTCTCTACACGTGGAGCGCTAATGTGTCTAGGCATACTGTAAATCAGGGGTCTCAAACTCGAATGAGCTGGGGGCCAATTCTGCCAACGTCATCTGATTGGAGGGCCGGCTATTTCTGAAATGCAATGTTCTTTTTTTCAAATATCACACAAAACTGCAAACAGAAAGTGCAAGTGTTTTTATCTAGTTTTAGACACCTGTGCTAGCAACCTTAGCTTATAAATAAAATAATGATAAAATAAATATTAATACAAATTATAAAATAAATGAAAAACATAAAAACAGGTATGTGTGTGTGTTTCACACCAAGTAAAAATATTTCCTCTCATAACTTTTTTAAATCTGGCAAACTAGGCATCAGGGTTAAGAAAGCCATTGCCAACACCATTGGATTTTTATATCAAAATTTCAAAAGGCCATGGCTTGAAAGTGGTCAGAGATAAAGTCCTACTGTAAATGTAAAAATCTTTGAGTAAAACAAAAGTTTATGAAGGGGGTAAATTTACCCATCTAATTTGTCACTGGATGGCAAGCACCTCAAATTATGCACCTTTCAGTAAATACTGGATGAACATATTTAAGCAGGTTTACTTTCCTTTTTTCATATTACCCACATAACAAATTAACAGGAAAACACCTAAGATGTATACCAACACCTAAGATGTTGTGGTTTAGTAATAGATTACTACAATATAGGCCTATAATAAAGTATTCTGGTCAAACAGTTCCTATCGCGGGTAATCTGCAGTACCCAGAAGTTCGCATCATATTGCGGGTGACTTTGTAGTTCTTTAGAGCCCTATTTCTACTAGCCCTGCTGTCTGTACCACATCCATTACGGACACTATCATCACGATTACCACTGCAACCTCCAAGCTATGTTGGGCAGAGGGTCGAAACAAGCATGGTATGCTTAGTGGACACCGTTGTATACACGCACCTCCATTCAGAGACGCACCGTGACTATCACTGTCATAGACGATCGATCATAATCTCCAAAAGGATATTCTTCTTCAGAATTAGAATAGGTGAATAACATAGCTTACCTAAGGCTTCATCACACGTGAACGTTTTTCAACATTTGGTGTAGGCCTATTTCTGCTTAATTTCTGCTTCAATTTCTGCAACACTATGGCTTGCATCGCTTCCGCGTCATTATGCACGTCTTTGTGTTTCTCGCGTGTAATACAAGTAGCCTAGGCCTATTTCCTGAAAACTTTGCGCAGCGATTTTGGGTTTGAAGAGTAGAGTAGGCCTACAAATGAGATTTGTCACCGTACCTGGATCTATCGTCTATTTTAAGCAGTATCATTGTTTGTCGCAATTAATAGCCTCAAGGGCCGGATTACATTATTATTTTGTCATACGTCGCGGGCCGGAATTGGGCAGGACGCGGGCCGTGTGTTTGAGACCCCTGCTGTAAATCATTCAAAATGTGTGAAAGTCATTAGGCTGGAAGCGTGTCTACTGTCAGTGACTAATGCGAGAAGCGGGTTCTGTGTTGTAGGCTATGCATTTTTCCGACACTTGGCTGCAAGCTCCCCTCCCCCACCCCCTTCTTTCACAAGCAGTGCAGCTTTCTGAAGCGGTGCCTTTTGAAGCTAATGTAACAAATACCACCAATATTGTTGTGTGGCAATAAAAGTATCCAGGGTTTGCGCAAGTAGACTAAATAGGCCTATATAAATAAATTAAGGACATACAATCCTTAAAGCTTAACGTAGCCTACATGTAGATTAATGTCCCAAAACGTCAACAAGTCGTTTTATGCTCTCATTATATATGGATTTCTATGAAACGCCACGAAAACATGCGTGCGCAACCAAGAGGCAGAAAGCACCATAGAACAGCATAGAGCAATGCAAAAGAGCAAAAGAATAAAATGAGTTTTTGTGCTGACAACTGCACCAATCCGAAATCACGATGGTTAGAGAATGTTAAATATGTTCAATATCCCTAACGGAATGCATGTCTTCGCCAAAAATGACAAAATACGATGTTATGTTAATAATGCAAATGAACGGCACACTTTGAAATATAGTCGGAAATGAGATGTTATCATCATTGAGACAACAGGGACAATAAAATCCGATTGTAGCTTACAGCAGCCGACTATTTAGGTTAAGTTTATAACGTTGTGGACGGCCACCAAGCGTCTTCTGCCCCACGGCTGCGGCACAGTCTTGAGTGACCGGATTCGTTTTCCTTTGTCATATGAATGTTGTAATTTTGTTAACTTTACTGTTAAGGAGATGCTGTAGGCAAAGGCTATATTTCAACCTCGTTAGTGTCAGAACTATTCACAAGGTTTCTGGGCAGCATTTTTATGTTCTGTTAGCAAGCGAACTTCTCATGACTACCGACAAAGTAGCCTACTGCCAGCTGACGAAGCTCTCATTTTAAAACATTACTGAGAGACGGGCACTATACAATCAAGAAATCTTGCCACTGAATCCAAAACTATGTTTAACATTATGTACAAAGCTTAGGCTACAGTGGATTAGCATGTTGCAGGGGCTGCTAAAAACAGAGAAACGCACTGAAAACTCGGCCAATCACAGCCCTTGCTGTCGAATGCGCCGTCCAGTTTGACCGTTGAACGCCACAGCGGACTATGCTGCCCCCAAGCGGCTGCAGTTGTACTTACATGTCACCCAGCTGCGTGAATCACCATTATCGTGAATGAAGTGTCAATTTTTAACGGGGACCCTCTGTACCAACGTTACACTGGTCTGATACAGTTTTGCTTATAGACCCTTTCAACAAGGTAAACAAAAACAATGCTTGAACGTTCTATTTGGGCCCCAATCTACTTCCTCTGCATTAAGATAACATATGGAATGTTAAAACGCAAGCCTTGTGGGGCCAACTATGATGTTGATAATGGAACTCTCTTGAAAGGGTCCATACATGCGTGAGACTGAGACGCCTGTTTATTTTGTTTTAAGTGCGTGCAGGGTGTGAGCGGGGAATCGATGTGCTTTGATTACAGCTTGGTAGTTGTAGTCTGTGAAATTAAAAAGCGTGTGTGTGTGAAGTATCCAAACAATGACGCCTTCATTTCATTATGGCTGCTTTAGCAACACACCTTAAGCTACTGTGTAGTGGGTCCCATTTAGTGAAGTGGCTACTTCATTCGCGCTTTCCTTGACTCATGGAGCTGCGTGAATTTTATTACAACTTTTCGCCACGAAAGTTTAAGTCCGCTTGATACTGTAAGGCGTAAGCCATTGGTTTCCAAAGGAGATTTTATTTGTGTCGCCAGCATAGCCTATTGACAATTTATGTTGTAAATAGGCCTACCTTATAAGCCTACCTGTAGCTTAGGGAAGCTAACAGCTTTCTATTAGGATCTAGTTTGTTAGTTACAGTTTTGTCATAACTCCCTGATGCATTTTTGCATTTAGAATAGCCAGAGCGTGGATATCTCAATCGGAAAATTAAACAATATCGGGTGCCTATGGACTAGGCTGGGTGAACCCAGCCTAATCTGCCCGCTATTTATTTTTTGATTTCTTAAAAGATTGAGCTTGGTCTGGTGAAAGCCAGACTAGCCATGGACCTCAGTTACACAATGCAAGGGAACATGAATCAGCCTATATTTGCACGAATAATAATGGACAACAGCTCTTCAACTTTGGCCCGTTAAAATGTGTATGAACAGTCTAGCGACGCATTTCATCAAGGCCCATTTGGACATGTCAGTTATTTGCACCACTGGTTAGATGTAAAACAGCATTTCGTTTCAGACTACTGTTACTTAATTTGTGCATTAACAATAACGTTTCAGACTACTGTTACTTAATTTGTGCATTGACAATAAAGTATTACATGAACTAAAGATGACTAAAATCTTATGTAGAAGAAGAAACATTCACAAAAAATCCATCCATCCAAAAATGACCTTTGTTTTTGATAGCTGTTGAAAACAGCATGGAACTGACAGATGTTTTTTTTGTATAAATAAATAAATAAATAAATAACATTATGCTGATACCTTTTGCTTTTCCCAAATACAATGTAGCCTGCAGGTGTAAGTGACCTTTCATCAATCCAGTTGCAATGGATGAACTTCTTTGGCTATTCTACAATCTATTCACCTTTTCAGTACCAGTAGGCTACTTTCTGTGCAGCCGCACACACACACACTCAGGCATGCCAATCAAGCATACACAAAAGTTTCAAGACTGGGGGATGGAGTAAAATATGGAGACAAATTGAAGTGTGATTTATTTTCGCGGAACGGATGTAAAGGACTGAGCGGCGGTCATATTTTGTACCGCTATGCGGTACATCTAGTTTTATCTTATCTTTAATTTAAATAGCACAACATAGAACATCAATGTGTGCTGGCCGGTTTTGATTTCGTGGCGCCCAGCCACAGATTAATCAACGTATGGAAAACACTGAAGGTGTAACATTTTAAATATTAAGCAGCACACGTCATGCTTGACGAATCGACGCGCATATTTTGCTTCAACGTATTTTTTGCGTCGACGTCATCGATTACGTCGACGCGTTGTCCCAGCCCTAATAAAGACCTTTGTTGGAATAACACTGGCCGATCTGATTGGAATATATATATGCGTTAGCTCCAAGCTGTCGCTTCATAACTGCGCTGAACAGGCGTTAGATTTGTGTTTTTGAGCAGATTTCAAACCCCGTGCAAAGCGCAATGAAATGTGTGCATGTCACACAGCTATTCTGATTAAATATGTTTTGTGTGTATGGACATCTGATTGGATTAGATTATTGTGCCATGTAAACAGTTGGTCCGACGTCTTCAATTGGAGTCATTATTAAACCGTTATCAGACATATAATTCAATTATTTGGTCTGGAGTGTAGGACCAAATAATGTAAAGTGTAGCACATAAATATAATTTTTCTGAGGTAGCTGTCACTACCAACTCCCAGACTCCTTCAGGAAGTGACGTCAACATGGATACTTCCATTGCATAGCGGTGGCAGTACTCAAGGTGTGTGCTACGACAGGCCTCAGCTGGGCTAGTTATGTGAACAACCAGTGAGCTCCGAAAGGTACGTCTGCAGCCTCATGTCATGAATATAAATAACTGTCTCTGTGTGTGTGTGTGTGTGTGTGTGTGTGTGTGTGTGTGTGTGTGTCCTCAGAATGTAGATGACACCAAGAACTTCTTCAAACGAAAAATCGACTTTCTCACCAAACAGATAGAAAAAATTCAGCCAGCGCTGCAGGAAAAGCACACCATGAAGCAAGGTGATTATACACACCCACGCTATGGCCCTCATTTATTAACCGAGCGTAGAAACCATCTTATGACGGAGTCACGTGTGATTCATGAAACTTTCGTATCACTCCCATTCCAGTGTAAGAATAAACGTTTGTTGATAAATGTGGCGGCTGGAAACAAGCGTAATTTAAATATTACGCCACTGTATATGCTCGTTTTAAAGCAGGGGTCTCAAACTCAAATGAGCTGGGGGCCAATTCTGCCAACGTCATCTGATTGGAGGGCCGGCTATTTCTGAAAATGCAATGTTCTTTTTTTCAAATACCACACAAAACTGCAAACAGAAAGTGCAAGTGTTTTTATCTAGTTTTAGACACCTGTGCTAGCAACCTTAGCTTATAAATAAAATAATGATAAAAATAAATATTAATACAAATTATAAAATAAATGAAAAACATAAAAAACAGGTATGTGTGTGTGTTTCACACCAAATAAAAATATTTCCTCTCATAACTTTTTTAAACCTGGCAAACTAGGCATCAGGGTTAAGAAAGCAACACCATTGGATTTTTATATCAAAATTTAAAAGGCCATGGCTTGAAAGTGGTCAGAGATAAAGTTCTACTGTAAATGTAAAAATCTTTGAGTAAAACAAAAGTTTATGAAGGGGGTAAATTTACCCATCTAATTTGTCACTGGATGGCAAGCACCTCAAATTATGCACCTTTCAGTAAATACTGGATGAACATATGTAAACAGGTTTACTTTCCTTTTTTCATATTACCCACATAACAAATTAACAGAAAAACACCTAAGATGTATACCAACACCTAAGATGCTGTGGTTTAGTAATAGATTACTACAATATAGGCCTACAATAAAGTATTCTGGTCAAACAGTTCCTATCGCGGGTAATCTGCAGTACCCAGAAGTTCGCATCATATTGCGGGTGACTTTGTAGTTCTTTAGAGCCCTATTTCTACTAGCCCTGCTGTCTGTACCACATCCATTACGGACACTATCATCACGATTACCACTGCAACCTCCAAGCTATGTTGGGCAGAGGGTCGAAACAAGCATGGTATGCTTAGTGGACACCGTTGTATACACGCACCTCCATTCACAGACGCACCGTGACTATCACTGTCATAGACGATCGATCATAATCTCCAAAAGGATATTCTCCTTCAGAATTAGAATAGGTGAATAAGCTTACCTAAGACTTCATCACACGTTATTTCTGCTTAATTTCTGCTTCAATTTCTGCAACACTATGGCCTGCATCGCTTCCGCGTCATTACAAATGCACGTCTTTGTGTTTCTCGCGTGTAATACAAGTATTTCCTGAAAACTTTGCGCAGCGATTTTGGGTTTGAATCAAGCTCTGGATGTCTTGCACATAGTGGAGCAGAGTAGGCCTACAAATGAGATTTGTCCCCGTACCTGGATCTATCGTCTATTTTAATCAGTATCGTTGTTTGTCACAATTAATAGCCTCAAGGGCCGGATTACATTATTATTTTGTCATACGTCGCGGGCCGGAATTGGGCAGGACGCGGGCCGGATTTGGCCCGCGGGCCGGGTGTTTGAGACCCCGGTTTTAAAGGCCTCGCCCCTAGATTTACGACATGGAGGTGCATTATACGCCCAAAAGAGAAACATTTGTGGCCTTAGTGACGTTGCAAATCCAGCTGAACCTTGTTAATTTTGACAGCTAAAAAAGTGTCAAGTAACCTGGGGAAACTAGATAGCGATTTAAGTGCAACAGACTTTCGCAGAGAGAGGGCATCATACTACAAATACATTCATTACAAAACCATATGACACTGCCATTTGTCCTTTGAAAGTAATAAAAAATAATTTATGACTTGTGTTTTCCAAAAAGAAAGTAATCCTCTCCACATAGCCTATATGTGTCAACATAACAGACTACATTACAGAAAGTAGGCTACAAATGTGCAGGAAACGTTATAGGTCCCAGATTCCATGAATTCAACTCTTCAACTTTCCAATCCTCTGCCAATTTACTGCTGCACCATGCTATGCTGTCTCAAAAGATGAGATTCGAGCGTAGCCGCCGCTCATGTTCAGATTGATAAATGCCATGCTTTGTGTGGATGTAGGCGTACGCCTGTCTACAGTACACCTGTTTTATGTCGTACGCACGTTTCATAAATGAGGGCCACTATCTCGAGTGGTGCAAATTAACTTATTTATTAACATTTGTTTATCTATCCATCTGTCTATCTATCTACTCACAAAAAGTCAGGGATATTCGGCTTTCAGGTGAAATTTCAGGATGAACCTAAAATCCACTATAACCTTTACAGGTGAACTTAATGTGACCGTCTCGAAATGTGGATGTGCATGTCCAACAGTTTAATGTTTCAGTACTTTCTGTGCTATATATATATATATATATATATATATATATATATATATATATATATATATATATATATATATATATATATATATTACATACACACACACACATATATTAGGGCCGTCAAACGATTAAAAAAATTGAAATGAATTAATTGTGAAAAAGTACATTTTCTCCCTAAAGATTAAAGCTTCTTAAATGGCATATTAAATACAATATAAATCACAAAATTAATGAGTAACTACAAAGTTAAAAGTAAAACACTTTTATATTATTTAAATGATAATCATGACACAGTAATTTTGTTTTAAAGTATTATTTATTATATTTATTTTTTGACCAACTCCATTCAAATAAAGCCTATGGCTAGTCCACTAACTCTAACATTGTTTGTGTCACATGTATAGTGCAATATTAACAATGATAAGCATGATATTAAGTTGGTATAAACAGCTTTCCTTCCTTTGGAAATAGAAGCATGTAAAGACATGATGCTAGCCAGACATTTTCTGTTTGCAATTAAAAGTGAATCATAAGCCTGGTATCCAGTAGCCACCTAGCTAGCATGGAATGCGTTTCAATCGGCATATCATGTGCTTTATGTAAAGGAATTATTGAAGACTTCAAGACTCACCAGTTCCATTACACAAAGGCAAAGACAACTCTTCATATTCTTGTCAATTTTCCAAATCACAGTGAGTGCAGCCTATGTCAAAGTGACCTGGCTCTCACAGTTTATAACTGGTCAGTAGTGGGAACCTGATAAATCCGCAATCTCCCCTAACCTCGTCTTTGTTGCCTTCATGATTTCCTTTTATAAGTTTCTTATATTAAAAAGGAGATATCAATTATCAACAACGACAAGCCAGCTGGAACCTGCCACTCGTTTTCTCTCCCTCTTATGTGAGCTCGGACGCGTTCTCAATTAAATGGAGTAGCATACGTTGAAGTTGAATCTTAATGGGGTGGACCCGAAAAGTATCATCATTATGTAACATGCTGTTGGTGCATTTTGACATTGTAAACGTTCTCTAACGAGTGAAAAGCAGTTTGCCGTAAAGCTACTATTTATTGGCTAAATGTTGGTCCCTCCTCTGTCTCTTGGAGCCCTACGCACAGTGTGTGATGCGTGTGGTGGTAGCGGCAGCACTGATCACTGTGCTTTTAAAATCAGGCAACTTTTTAAACTGAAACTTTTTGCCTACAAGCTACTCACGGTTCCTCCATCTTTCTCTAACTCTATAGACAGTAAAATAAACTCTCAGGCTTGCTGCTTCAGGTTTTGTGGCTTCCGTTACAAAGGAAATGGGTAAACACAATGCGCTAATTGCGTTAATATTTTGCAACGTTATGCATTTCAAAATGAATCGCGGCGAATAACGTGTTCATTTTGACAGCCCTAATATATATGATGCATACACACAGTAAAATGGAGTTAAGAGTTAGGATGCACCAACTATTTTAGTATTTGTTGTTTAATAATATGAAAATTGTGAAACTTCAAAATTAATTTGCATTAGTCTGAGTGTGCAGTCAATTTCCACAACTCTACTTCTGCATCCTCACTAAGCTAATATGGTGTGTGTGTGTGTGTGTGTGTGTGTGTGTGTGTGTTTTTCTTAACAGCGGTGGTTGAAGTCATGAGCATGAAACTACAGCAGTTACACAGCCAGCAGACGTCATCATCAACAACCACTAAGGCATAGGAGACGAACATACAGAAGAAAATACACCATACACTCTCAGACAGGTTTTCTTGCCAAAAAAAAAAAAGTTCTCAGCAGTAGAATAGATCGGAATGACTTAACTGTCAGAGCTGTTGAGTGGAGACACAATAGGGCTGTCTTAGGACATGTGTGTACACACACACACACACACACACACACACACACACACACAGCAGACTCTCAGATATAACCTAAGCATGTGTGACACATTACACTTTAACAAGCACAGAGGCACAGGTGACCTCGGACTGGATACCTGTCTGTCAGCATATTCTGTGTTTGTAAGTAAGAGACTCGTTTAATCCTGAGGAGTGTGTCTCAGTCTGTTATGTGTTCACTAAATTAATATTTGCATACATTCATACATGAATTAATAAAAGTGCTTCAAACGTCTTTAAGTGAGATTGAATTTATTTAACATGTCCGTGTCTTTTGTAAATTAAAGGGGAACTATGGGCTCTCTTTAAGGTCGGAGAATACTGTCGGTAGAATTTTATTTTAAATGTGGTGCTACATAGCTGGCTAGCATAGCATAGTGACTAGATGCTGCTACAAAGCTATGCTATGGGGGCAGATTTAAGACTTAAAATGTCCAGTGCTGTGGAACATGAACAGGATCCTTACGAGACACCACTATGTGTGTTTAACTTTAATTATGAAGAAACGGGATACAGTAATGTGATGTTTGGACTTTACAGGAAGCGACACCCCATGCCCTTCTCTTTTGTATCATGGACTTAAATTGAAGTGCAAGCTCTCTAGTTGAGGGGCCTATGTTCTCAACCAACACCCCACAGCTCAGTTGTTTTACTTTAAAGGTGTCATAGAAGCTCTATGTCTGTGTGCCTGGAAAGTCAAGTCAGTTAGGAGATGCCCACAGGACTACTGTTAATCATCATCATTATTGTAAGTCACAAACGAGCTGAAAATGTTACACCGACCTGCCACCTAGTGGAAGGTTGTAGCAGTGCAGCATTGTGGCCGTTTCAGTGGTTGGCTACTGTTTGGATTTCCCACTCATTAAAGATGACCGGCTCCCCATCCATCTGTCTGACAACCATACTTGTCATTTTTTGACTTTGGGGTGCTTGCAAATATGAGATGAGTTCCACCAATAACTGCGAGAATGTGGTGTCAAATCCACATTAAATAATACAACATCAAAAGAAGTCCGCACACTGTGGATGTATACTGCAGATGATGGCTTTAATGCACTCCGGAGCATTAGTGAAGCAAGCAAGTAAGTGAAAGCAAAGTAAGATAGTAAGCTAAGTGAGCTAAGTAAGATAACATCCTCTGGCTGTTGTCCAGCCTTTATACCCCTTCAAGTCATCCCAGACAAGACCCTCTATGTTTACAGATAACTGACCAAGTAATATGGTACTTCACCTTTGCCCTCTCATCCTGTTATTCCTACATTCTTTAGGTTTTGCTTACATTTCCTGGCACCAAACCTTGTCTATGCCATTTTCTGCCAGGCCTGCTCTTTCACTTAAACCAGTCTTCCTTTCCCACACTGAACATACTACAGACTTCAGTTTCACAAAACAATGATATTACACAGAATAAAGATACTACATAAAAGATATATAAACTAAAGGATATATGTCAATAAAGGCCACGACAAGAATAAACCGGATGTGTTTAAACTCAAACCTTAATTTACGAATTTAGTTGTGATCCCGATCTTTTATCGTCTATGGATATAAACCACTTAGTTTCATGGTGGATCAACAATTAATTGAGTATGTTTACTGAATAGGCAGTTTTACTGTTTACTTAGGCCTACTAAAATGACTTACTTGCCATAGTAGGCCTGGGCCATTAGTCTAAAGATGGTTTAGGTTGATCTGGATATCAGTTTTCTCAGAAGTGTGAATGTTTTTTGTAGGCCTGCAGAAACACACTGTGAATCAGCATGAAAAAGCTTATGCGTAATGCAAAGCAGAAGTAAACAAATGTTTACACACACACACACTGGGGGGGGGGGGTTCTCACACACACACACACACACTAATCACACCCTGTGTGTCTGTGTACACGTATGTTTACTTTTGTTTTGACACAATTTTGCGCTGTTTTATGTAGCCTACCCAGTCCGCCATTTGATGCTAGTGGATGCTGTTGAATTTTCTCTTGAGGTGAACTGACTGACACCGGACCAGACGCGGGGCAGCCAATAGAAGTGGGCTACAGTAGACTCATCATAGGACCAGACTCGCTGAAGATTAGACTGTGAAGCTCACCGACTAAATGCTCTCCTCCATCCCGGTCACGTGACAAATAAATACAGTAGGATCGGTCACTATGGCGGAGATCTGACTGACTCACGAACTCAGCATCACTGCACGAGCTATTATTTGGCATCCCCTGTCTTCGCCGAGGATCGTTCCTCCCGTCCATCCTCCTCTCGCAGGCAGGCGGTGTTCGGACGTGATGGCAGAACATGGAGTGGATCTTTCTGCCTTGCCCAAAGAGATCCGCGAACATCTGGCGGAACTAGACCTAGAGCTATCAGAGGGTAAGGGATGGATAGGCGACCATATGTGTGCTTAGATGAGAAAAAAAGAGATGCGCGTTGGTGATATCCTATATTTGGTTTGGCATTTCGATTCACTTGCATTCTCATATTGATAATATTCGCAATTTAAATCTGTGGGATGAGGGAGAGTGGTTGAATGTTGTTGTTTTACCTTCGCGAGCGTGGTTATCTCCGTGAGGCACAGTGACCTGGTTTTCACCATGTCTTCACGAGGGCACGGTTTGATATAATACAGCCTACTGTTAACACAAATAATGTTTTATTATTATTATTTTAGGCCATTTCTCAATTGATTATATAACTCATTTGAAGACCCTGGTCGTTTATTTCTTAGGCTATGGAATGTAGGCTAGCCTACTGGCTATGAATATGAATGTATATTGCTATTCGTTTGCAGACACGACTCGTTTCTAGGCCCAGGTGATTCTTTCACGTTCCCTGGGATGCTAGCTTGTACAGAATTTAATATTATGGCAGCGAACAATAGCACATAATTGTATGGTGCATTTCCCTATATAATATTCCTGATTTAGCGTAGCGTTCTACGCTCAGAACATTATCCAATCCTGATTGGCAATGCACGCGTTACAGCAAATCGTGCTGGTATTTGGAATAGGCCTACAGTGTATAGTGGCCTTCGCGACACATCTTCGGCAAGTGCATTACACAGGGCAAACAGCTTTAACTCTAGCTTATTTTAAGCTGGTTGGAAGCCAGATGCGACGCGGAGGAAGATCCTGCGCTTCCTTTGCACGTCTCGCGATGCGCCTCTGTATTAACCAGACTAGCATTTCAATGTAGCTGTAGGCGCACAGAAGGGCACACGCTCTTAAAGCAGTGTTTAGAATTAGACGACTCCCAGTGTTTTTACCACTATAAAACTATTTACAAGGATGAAAGTAAAATCGAGGATTAAGTCCCCCAAGAGCAGGAGTAGCCTAGTAATGCAGTAGTAATGCAGTCTCCCTCCCCTTGTTAAAAATGTAAAATGATGACATGGGGCAAGATATAAGAGTGGTGATCAGATCAGGTGATGTAGAAAATCAGTCAGACAGGTTTGCATGTAGTAGGGAGATACACTGTCTAATGCATACAAACTCAGTGTATTAGGTATTATAGGCCACCTCATCACTGTGGGCGATTGTGAAGTGTTGCAGAGTAGCCTACTGACACTACCTTCTGTGCCACCCATCATCACACTCAGTTGTCTGTATGATGATTACTATCTCTGTAATAATATGGTGGTGTGGCTGTGTTAGGCTAGCAGGAACAGGGCTGTGCCGTTATAAACCCCACTCACCCTGTCTGCCTTTGGAAGTGTGCTATAGCGACAGATGCTAATGCCCATAGGTATTACACTTACTGCTGGCAGAGCAGAACTGTGTGCTTCGCACTATGCAGATTACACTGACACCTTTTCTTTTCATATTGTGGTCTTATCTGCCTCACAGTGTACATCTTCCATGTGATTCCCCGTATAACACCCTTTAAATGCATTAGTTGTGTGCTGTTACAGTGGAACACAACATTTAGGGGTGCAAAATGGATGCTACAGTGTTTGCATTTTGCATTTTATGCATTTTATGATAGTTTACTCACATGGCATGTTTAAATGCCATTGTTTGTAAAGGAAATGGACCCTTCTTCTGGAGTAAAGCTTAATGTTGTTTGTGTACCATTATCATTTCATGTGCATATGTAATATTAATATCACAAGAGGCAGACTAATGTGTTCAGACTAATTCTCTCAGTTATGCACACACACACGCACACACACACACACACACTGTTGTGCTCAATGTACACATGTAATGGCAGCCACTGAAACCCTTGCCTGGGTCACAGCCAGTTCACCACACCGTGTTCATCACTCAAACATTGACATGGGCGGTATGGGATCTGTGTGTTTCTCAAGAACACTCTGAAGGGTATGAAGGAGTCTGGAGTGACTTAGCATCGCTCAGAGTGGGCACTCCGGTCTACCACATGAGCCAATTCGGCTCAGTTTGTTCATTGCCATACCCAGCCAACACAGCTGGACAAAGAAGAGGAAACGTGTGTCAGCCAGCTAATGCAGATAGGTACCGGAAGCCTGCACTGCAGTCTCAGGAATGGAGGAAGTAGATTATAATGACAAACATTTTGTAGCGCATGGCTGCTCAGAGTGTGTTAAGAATGTAAGCTGGTAAGAATGTGCTATTCTTGCAAAAAACATTCCCTGTGACATAATTTCAACTTTTTGTGTTCCTCTTTGTCATGATGGAGCCATTTCAAAACGTATATGTGAAATCTACATTATGTTTTTGACTATATGTGTGTGTATGGAGTTGCTGTATAGTCTGTAAAGAAAGTAACCATGTACAGAATTGGCCTTTTCTTCTCTCACCAGAAAATACATGCTGGCTGTGCTATGACAGTGTTACATCATTTGAAAGAGTGTGTGTGTGTGTGTGTGTGTGTGTGTGTGTGTGTGTGTGTGCGTGTGTGTGTGCGTGCGTGCGTGCGTGCGTGCGTGCGTGCGTGCGTGCGTGCGTGCGTGCGTGCGTGTGTGTGAGAGGCAGGACATGATGGAGATGAGTGGAGAGATGAAAGAAAGTGCTTCGTCCTTACTATAGGTCTGTCTCAAAGGCAGCATGGGTGCACAAACAAACAGGTGTGTGTGTATGTACTTGAACTTTTGAGGCAAGGCAGTTTGCTGTGTGTGACTTATCCCACCGTTTCCCCGAAGGGTTGTGATCCAACACGGAGAGAACAGCAGCAAAAAGGACAAGACAAGCAGACAAGAGGAAGAAAAGACAGACAGGGAAGGATGCAGTGATGGAGAGAGAGAGAGGGAGAAAATGTGGAGGAGAAAGTAAATCAGAAGAGAGGGATGAACGAGGGAGAGGGAGGGATAGAGAGATTACGCCCCTTGTCTGCTTAATCTAGGTCATACAGCATAATGCTCGTTTACCCAGAATGCACAGCTAGATCCGTACTGCTCTCTCTCTCTCTAATTCTCTCACTCTCTCACCCTCTTGCTCTCACACAAAGACCAGTGTCATCTGTTTTGTTGGAATCCGTGTAAGTCCTTACTTAAACATGTAATTCTCTTGGCATTCGACATCAGGTCTAAGGCAATTGGATAGAGCAAGAGACTAGAAATCTCTTTAATGTCCTTTGGTTTTGAAAAATGTATAAATGCATAACAATGTATAATACATAATGATGTATAATGTATTATTATGTATAATTACATAATACTAATAAAACATTTGGTAAATAGTGTACACAACTATACCCAGTAGCAAGGCATTCTCTTCCTACTCATTACAATATAGTCTGACAAAGAAAACATTCTCAACCTGTATGCTCAGCCGTCGTGTTAACAGCTGTGTGTCCCTTCCTGGCGTAGGAGAGTGTTTTCTGCTCTGTTGGGTCGTAAGCTCGCCCGTGGGTGTGTGAGATGGCATGCTTCTGTGCACCAGAAATGGCATGCTATTTCTACTATTCAAGCGACAGATGACGCGTTGCTTTTATTGAAATGATAATTATGACGAAGAACATGAGGAAGTGACAACGTTGATGATCAGGATGGTGTAGGGTGGTTTGGAGGTCCCTTTTGGGAATACATGTAATGACAATGGTGACAAGGTTAGGTGATAATGATGATGATAAAGTGGAGACCAATTATTTGTGGTGAATAAAAAATCCCTGTACATTTCTCAGGTGACATCACTCAGAAGGGCTATGAGAAGAAACGGGCAAAACTCCTCGCTCCGTTCCTCGTGCAATCTCCAGGTAAGACTCCAGCTCAATCTCCAGGTACAGCTCTTCATCACCTGGCAGTAGCACAGGGGAAACCCAGTTAATGGCCTGGAGGAGTTGTTTCATTTTACTAGCCTCTCAGTAGGATGCACCCTACTCCAACAGCAACTCACATGTTTTTGTTTTAGATGTCTGAGAGTTGAGCATTTGAATAAAAATGAGCCTATTTACTCACATAGTGAGCATGCATGTGAGTACAAAGGCACATGTCCTATTTTCTCCCATGCTCACATCTTAGAGATCTGAAGCAAAACCATGTTATGAAGCTTTACGAAACTGTTCAAACCCCTTTTGCGTCTTAATCTTTTAAGTTAGCTAGCCTGGAAAATCCAGACCCTGGTAATCTAGAAAGAAGGTCTATATCAAATACACCAATTTGATTGGTTCCACGGGATGCAAGGGGTAAAAGTAACGTGCTCATTGCCAGAGTGTCTTGCAGAGACAATTCCATGGCAGGAGACTGATTTCCAGGGTATAGCTAGCTACTCTTAGACCAAAACGTCTTACGAATGCTTGATTACTTATGTTTACTTACCCTTATAACAGACTTGGTTTTGTTTGTGACAGTTGTGCCTGCCAAGAGTCCAGGGAGGACCACTGCCTCCACTCCCTCCTCCTCTGGCTCGTCCACCCGCCATCGACGAACTCCGCACCCACGCCACGGCGGAGGCACCAGAGATGATCGCTACAGATCAGGTAATACACCTGTCCTGTCACACCTGTGGAAATGCAGCTGTTGTAATTTACCTGAGATAATGCTACAGATCAACCAATACACCTCAGAATGCACCTCTGAAAATGTGCCTGTGATTATGCTACACATCAGGTAATACATCTGTCAAAGCTCATGTGTGGAAATGTTCCTGAAGTAATTGCTATCCTGAAGTAATTGCTATCGATCAGGTAATACTCTTGTCTTAGCGTGATCATAGGCATCAGAGATGAACACCACAGATCAGGTGATATAAGCTACCTGTGCTAGAGTACCTGTGAGACTTAAGTACTACCTTAAGTACCCTAGAAACACCTGTGGGTATTTGTGTACAACACTGTGTGCCTGTTAGATTTTTCTGTTGTGCATGTTAGATTTGGATTCTGATAGACTGTATCTATGGTATCAGCATTTTGATAATCATTTGTAATGTGCCTGTAATATGTACCTTTTATGAAGTGCCTGTGATAATATATCTTTGATGAAGTACTTGTAGCAGTGCATCTCGATTCATGTATCTTAGATGATGTACCTGTCGTATCGAGCATCAATCCATCAAACCTGTGATCTGGCCCCC
This sequence comes from Alosa sapidissima, assembly GCF_018492685.1. Lineage (NCBI taxonomy): Eukaryota > Metazoa > Chordata > Actinopteri > Clupeiformes > Clupeidae > Alosa > Alosa sapidissima. Next base: position 12,415,939 of record NC_055960.1, read on the forward strand.
ATAACAATGTACCAGTGTGTAACCTGGCTATTTGAAAGCATATTATTCGTAACATCCTCTCTTGTTTTCTCATGGTTTGCTTTTCACCCCCCCCCCCCCCCCCGTCTTTGTAGACATCCACACAGAGGCCGTGCAGGCTGCACTGGCGAAGCACGAGGACGAGGAAGAGAAGCTGGCTCCCCCCATGCCCACCAAACGCCGCTCCACATACATGCCGTCTCCTGCCAAGGCACAGACCCCACCAGGTAGTCCACTACACTACTTATGTCATTCTCTCTCTCTCACACACACACACACACACACACACACACACACACACACACACACACACACACACACACACACACACACACATATTTACAGTCACATGCCAAGGTACAGACCCCGCCAGGTAACCCACTACACTAGTTACTGTATGTCATTCTCTCTTTCTCTCTCTCTCTCTCACACACACACATACACACACACACACACACAAACACACACGTATGTACAGTCTCCTGCCAAGGCACAGACCCCGCCAGGTAACCCACTACACTACTTATGTCATTCTCTCTCACACACACACACACACACACATACACACGTATGTACAGTCACATGCCCAGGTACAGACCCTGTCAGGTAACAAGTCCAACTAGCCTTGTCAGACATGCATACACACAGACACACACACACACACAGACACACACACACACACGGGATGTCTCTCTTTCTTCACTCTCATTCTCTCATTCTCACTGTTTCATTCTCTTTCCTCTAGACTCGTCATCCTCATCGGAGGAAGATGACGATGACGAGGACAGCGGAGATATCCTGTCTCCAGACTCGGCACCGGACGGCGCCGCCCAGGGCTCCTCGTCTACCTCGTCCTCCTCGGCCTCGTCCACCCTCTCGTCCGACCAGTGCAGCCAGACGCAGCTGCAGACGCACACACACTCGCACTCGCACTCGCACATGGCTGGGCCCAGCACGCACACACACGCCCAGCCGCCTCTGCCTCCGCCACCACCTCACTCACAGTCCCATCCCGTGGCTCTCACCGAGACGCTGGGACACGTCCGCATCGGTGAGTCAATGGCCACTGCTCTCTCTGTGTGTGTGTGTGTGTGTGTGTGTGTGTGTGGGAGGTGGGGGGGTATTATTTTACAGATAAAAAGGGTAATATTGTCTTTAAAAAAATGTGCACATTCACAATATTGTGTTTAGTGTCTATAAAAAGTATTCACCCCCCTTGGATATTTTCCCATTTATTGCTTTTATAAATGCAATCTTGGTCAATTTAGTTTGGATTTTTTTTACAATAAAATACAAAAAAATGTCTTTAAAGTCAAAAATACAGATTTCTACAGAGTAATGTTAATTGATTTAGTTCATTTAGTTACCGTAATTAACTAAATTTACCAAATTGACCAAGATTCCATTTATAAAAGCAGTAAAAGGGGAAATATCCAAGGGGGGGTGAATACTGGCACTGTATAAATCTAAGTTAGGTTTTCTTAAAGAATGACAGAAGGTTCATGACGCTTCTCAATTACAGTTAAGTGTGTTGTAAATGAACTGTAATTACCCTCTCTCTCTCTCTCACTCACACACACACTACCAAAAAGTGTGTGTGAGTTTGGAATGAATTGCATTATCTTCTGTGTCCCCCTGTACTCCCAGACCTGGGTGCTGTAGGCCAGCGCATGTCCCGTGTGGACCGACCCAGCAACACCATCCGGGGCATGACCCACGTCCAGGGCCGAGGCACCATCATGGAGACCGCCGATGGTAAGAGAGAGAGAGCGTGCCGGCCGGGGTCTCCCCGCAGTCCGAGCACCAAAGACTGGGACTTTTCTCAAAGCTTTACTCCTTGCCTCTTAAAGCCAGCCACTTGTTTCTGTATGATATACTGAATGATTTTTATTTTATATGCACTTTTGAATCTTGATTTTGTGTAGGCTTTTATGTTGTTTTTAGTTTTCACACATATTCTAAGTTTGTTTACTCACTAACTAAGCCATGTTCCTTTGTCTCTCTGTTTATCTATCTGGCTTTATATCTACCTCTGCTCTCTGCCTACTCTTTCTGCTTCTGCTCTCTATCACTCTCTCTCTGTCTCTCTCTCTTTCTCTCTCTCTCTCTGCCTCTATTTCTATCTCTCTCTCTCTCTCTCTCTCTCTCTCTCACACACTCTCTTGCCCATCCATGTTGTGCGTACATTCAGTCAGAAGGGTTGGAAAAGGTACAGTAATTATAGCCATCAGTAGCCCCTTAATAGTCCATTAATAGTGCGCTAGTATACAAACCTGAGAAAACCTCTCTTCCCCCTCCTCCATCACTCTCGCTCTGTGAGTATGTATGGATGTGTGCGTGTGTGTGTTCGTGTTTGTTTGTGTGTGTGTGGGTGAGTATGATTGATTGTGCATGTGTGTGTGTGTGTGTGTGTGTGTATGTGTGTGTGTGTGTGTGTGTCTGAGTGTGTGTCGGGGTGTTTGTTGTGTTTGTGTTAGAGAGACTAGTTCAACAAGCCCTGATTTACCCTCCTATCAATAGACTACCCTTTGACTTTGTGACAACAGAACTAACACAATCAGATATTCAAGAGTAGGTCACTAACATCAAAACACAGACCCACTCTCTCACACACCCACGCATGCATCCACACACACACACATACACACACACGTGCACACACACACTCATTCACAGGAAAGGTAGGTAGGGGTAGGATACACAGCACTTCCATCATCCATAAGCTGTGTCCTTTTATACGTTTTTCTCTGTGCTGTTTGCTTGCTTGTGTGTGTGTGTGTGTGTGTGTGTGTGTGTGTGTGTGTGTGTGTGTGTGTAGGTGTCCCAGTCTCTAGTAGGGTCTCCACTAAGATTCAGCAGCTGCTGAACACCCTGAAGCGTCCAAAGAGACCTCCACTCAGCGAATATTTCATGGACGACCAGGAGGAGATCGTCGAGGGTAGGTCACACACGGCACGTTCACTCTCAGTCATAGTTGACTCATAGTTAAAGCTATACTTTTGGTTGGTCCCATATAGTATGTATTTATGTATATTAATGCATGTATTCAGGTAATGTATTGATAAATAAAATAGTAAAAAAAAAAAAAATTAAAAGCCTGGAAATTAGCCTACTGATCAACTTCGATTCCATTCCATGTATTCTATTCTGTAGACAGGTTTGTGTATAGAGGGTGGAATTGCTTGAGCTCATTTGCGTCATGCCCTCTGTAGTTCCCCAGCCTGACCCGAGCATCCCTCGTCCAGAGGGGAGACAGACGATCCCGGTGAAGGGCGAACCACTGGGCGTGGTCAGCAATTGGCCTCCGTCCCTGCAAGCCGCATTGGCCCGCTGGGGCGCCACTCAAAGCAAGAGCCCCGCCCTCACAGCTCTTGACATCACTGGCAAACCCCTCTATACGCTCACCTACGGTAAGCCAGACTGGACAAAAACAAATGTTCTTTTCTGTCACATATGTAGCCTACTCAGATCTAGAGTACCTCAAATAGTTCTTCAAACCTACTTTGCCAAACATCTATGATGGCACAGGAGACTTTAACCACAACCCTCTTCGCACTTCAGATTCTGTGGAGATCAGTTATTGTTTGTGTTTATAATTCACATTGACTGTACATACATATTAAAGGCATTTAAACATTTACTTCTTCATCACTTTTATGAAAGTCTGTGGCTACTGTTGTTTTTGGACAACCGTAAATGTATCAACAATTTTTAAATGTTCAGAAATGTTGTTCCTCATGAATTTCCATACATTTTGTGTGCAGAAGGGCATAGTTCTAGTTCATAAATGAGTTCTCTTTCAATGGACCATGAAGCAATTGAGGAGTTCATGTTTACCCAGACCACAGAAACCACCTATGTCGGGTTTTAGAATAGTGTGACGTTGTTTTGGGAGAGTGTATGAAACTGACAAACTGTGATACTATGCTGTTGCCAGGGAAACTGTGGAGTCGCAGTTTGAAGCTGGCGTACACCCTCCTCCACAAGCTGGGAGCCAAAAATGAACAGTTGCTCAAACCTAAAGACCGGGTAACAAATACACACACACACACACACACACACACACACACACATACACACACACACACACACACACACGCACACACACTCTCTCTTTGTAATGAAAAAAAAAACACAGGACTATGCATTACGACACATTCATGAGTAGATCAACTGAACAACACAGAACATACAGTACATAACTTACACAAACACATGCAGTTGTAAAGTCTAAAAAGATATAAATGCAAACAGCTTACAGTTGTGGTTGTGTAATGAGTAACTTCAGATGAATAGTTATTATACACAGAAGTAGTAGTAATGTAAATGCTGAACCAGTATGTCTTTAAAGTGGTACAGAGTAACAGAGGTAATTCATTCATAATGACGCCCTCTTGTCTGTGTGTGTGTGTGTGTGTGTGTGTGTGTGTGTGTTTATGTGTTTATGAAAGGTGGCCCTGGTGTACCCCAACAGTGACCCCGGTATGTTCTGGGTGGCATTTTACGGATGTCTGCTGGCTGAACTCATACCTGTTCCCATTGAAGTGCCTCTCTCTCGCAAGGTACACTCTGCCTAGCTACATTTGCATGCATTCTTGCTTTCTTCCAAACTTCATCATTATTAGAAACCTGGTGTTTGTGTGTGTTTGTGTGCTTGTGCGTGTGTGTGTGTGCATGTGTGTGTGTGTGTGTGTGTGTGTGTGTGTGTGTGTGTGTGTGTGTGTGTGTTTTGTGTAGGATGCTGGCAGCAGTCAAGTTGGCTTCCTGTTGGGTAACTGTGGTGTGAGTCTGGCTCTCACTAGTGAAGTCTGCCTGAAGGGTCTGCCCAAAACCCCCACAGGGGAGATCCTACAGTTCAAAGGTCAGTCTCAACCTGTCACTCCCACTGGCACAATCTCTCTCACATGTCACCCTCTCTCTTGGTGTGTCCCCCCCCTCTCTCTCTCCTCCATCTCTCTGTCTCTCATTTTCCCTCCCCCTTTCCCTGTGTCTCTCTCCTTTTCCCTGTGCCTTTCTCTCTCCCCCTCTCTTCATCTCTCTCTCCTCCTGCATCCCTCTCTCCCCCTCTCTTGATCTCTCTCTCCTCCTGCATCCCTCTCTCCCCCTCTCTTCATCTCTCTCTCTCCCTCTGAGACTTCTCACTGATGCTTGGCTGTGTGTTTGACAGGTTGGCCTCCACTGAAGTGGGTAGTGACTGACCCCAAGTATCTCACCAAGCCCTCAAAGGACTGGCAGCCTCACATTCCCACGGCCAACACAGACCCCTCCTACATAGAGGTGCTTGAAGTAGCTTTACTTCCGTTGCCATTTTCTAAAACTGATAGTTCCGTTCCTTGATTGTGATTAGCTGAATCGCATTCGATGCCATTGTAAAATCCAGCATAAACATACACCTTGACCGCATTTCGTACTATATTACTGTGCTACTAGCCTGGCGGGCCATCCTATATCATTGAAATGTATAGTCTGGCATCGAACCATTCACCTCGCTTAATCCAAGGGGCGGGCAGAGAATTGTCTTTCAAACTGCCTAGGCATGCAATAGGCCAGCGCTACGACCATATCCGTATCCGGTCGGCAAAACGGCAAATACATCCTTCTTCGAAAGGAATGACTTAAGTGCATTGTGTTGCTCAACTTTCAAAGAAAAGCACCAAGTCCAACTTCTCCAAAGTTGACGCCAACGCCGTTTCAAACAACCGCTCTTCGTTCGCCATAGCCACCTTTCTTGTTGTTCACCGTCGCAGGACTGTCGTTATCCTGTTAAGCCCGCCTTAAGACTCTCTAACAAAATAGAGCGCTGTGATTGGATGAGGTCCACGGCGTCAGCCAATAGAAATCCCTATGGTTTTATACTAGACGTACAGGCTGAGCAAATTAATTTGCCGCCGCTAGGGTGTGTCTAGATTTCTAGGCTACTGCGCTACCACAACTTGACACAAAAGTTAACGTAGCTGCGTCTCGACGTTGCTTGGCAACCATTCAGATAGAGGAAATATATTTCTTGGCGGAAGAATGATTATCTAGGAATAACTTGTTATATTTCTAGTTGTTGTACCTTTACTTTATGAAACTTTGCCAGGTATTTATAGTAACAGTTTTAGAAAAGCAATAAGCCACTCGAGTCCATAGGTTACACTGATTCTACAACAGCTAAGGGGGATTTTAGACACTCCTCTAGCGCGTTATGCCTAACAACGCCCCTTAGCTGTTGTAGAATCAGTGTAGCCTACAGCCTCTCGGGGCTTATTGCTTAAATGTATTTGCATTTAGCATTTAATGCATATATGTTGCGTACTTTCTATTTTAAAAGCATAATAACGATTGTTTAGGTCTTTAACTCATTTTCTTATATTATAAATGTGTCAAGAACGGTGTGCCTATTGCTTGAAAAGTTCCATGTCATGTATCAAGTTATAAGTATACTTGTCTATCTATGTCTGTTCATCTGTCTGTCTAACTTGGGTCCCTCTCTCTGCCCATCTGCAGTATAGAGTCAGTAAGGAGGGGACCGTGATGGGCGTGGCCATCTCTAAGGTTGCCATGCTGACGCATTGCCAGGCTCTCACGCAGGCTTGCAACTACTGTGAGGGTAAGACTCTGGCACTGCTGCACACAAGCACCCTCAACTCTGTGACATTATGATCTCTAATCACCATCAGCCACAATAACAGTACTCTCTCTCTCTCTCTCTCTGTATGTGTGTGTGTGTGTGTGTGTGTGTGTGTGTGTGTGTGTGTGTGTGTGTGTGTGTGTGTGTTAAAGGGGAAATACTGGTCAGTGTCTTAGACTTTAAGAAAGACATGGGATTATGGCATGGTGTTCTCACAGTGAGTATTTTGGTTTCTGCCTCTGTCTGTGTGGTTATGTGTAGAGCATGCACTGGTATACGTTTACAATATGTGAATACAGGGCAATTTGTAATATAAGTGTTTATATGTGTGTGTGTGTGTGTGTGTGTGTGTGTGCATAGGCTTGTCATTAGGGGTCTCAGGATATATGGAGAATGTATCTGTTGTGTGTATCCATAAATCTGCTGTTTGAGATTGTCATCAGACCCACATTGGTGGATCATGCCTTAGCAATGTTCTGTATCTGTAACATTTATGTCCTTATGTACATTTATTATGAATTGCGGACATAAATAAAGTAGTTAAAATGTGTGTGTGTGTGTGTGTGTGTGTATGTGTTTGTGTGTGTTTGTTTGTTTGTTTGTTTGTTTCAGAGTGTAATGAACCGCATCCACACCATCAGTGTTCCATACTCAGTGATGAAGGCCTGTCCACTGTCTTGGGTCCAGAGAGTCCATATTCATAAAGGTAATTCTCACACACACACACACGCACACATGCACACGCACACACATGCACATGCACACACGCACACACATAAGGCACAGTGACACTACAGTTACAGTATAAAGTACACATACACATGCTTGTCTGTGATGTGATCAGTGTTGCAATGTAAACAAATACACTTTCTCACCCTCTTTCAATCGCTCTGTGTGTGTGTGTGTGTGTGTGTGTGTGTGTGTGTGTGTGTGTGTCTGTGTGTGTCTGTCTGTCTGTCTGTGTGTGTGTGTGTGTGTGTGTGTGTGTGTGTGTGTGTGTGTGTGTGTGTGTGTGTGTGTGTGTCTGTCTGTCTGTCTGTCTGTATGTGTGTAGCACGTGTTGCTGTGGTGAAGTGCCGTGACCTCCACTGGGCGATGATGTCCCACCGAGAGCAGAGGGACATCAGTTTGGCCTCTCTGAGGATGCTCATTGTGGCCGACGGAGCTAATCCATGTAGGTATCCCCAATACTTAAGTATAACGGGGTATCATCTTGCACTAACAACTGTAGTAGGAAATGTCAGATGCTTGTGAGTTTTGCTAACCAGATTATGTGCTAAATTGTACCTCAACTTTAATGATTGTAGTAGACATTAGACAATGTGAACTACTAGGGTGTTGATAAAGAAATGAATGTTTTGCTCTGTTCTGTAGGGTCTGTGTCGTCCTGTGACGCATTTCTGAACATATTCCAGTCCCACGGCCTCAAGCCTGAGGTGATCTGTCCCTGCGCCTCGTCTGCTGAGGCCATGACCGTAGCCATACGCAGGTACACACATTTACTGTCCCTGGATCAGGCCTAGAACTGCTATCAGTCCTTCCAGGATTTGCAGAAACAACTGAGGGTTGCAAGTTTCTCCTATTAACGCAATACTTCTGCAGAAAAAGGTTTCGGAAGTTTATGCGGTTTATGTGCAGTTGATTTTTATCTTACTTAAAATCACTTCAAAATTTGTATTCACTTTTGGTTGAAGCAATCACAATCACACGATCCTTGAGACACTGTGGATGACATATCCAGATTTTGAGACAGTTGCTTATTTGACAGTTACACAGTGTAAGGGCTAAGTGTTGTGGTGTGTGTGTGTCAGTTATGCAGTGTAAGGGCTGAGTGTTGTGGTGTGTTTGTGTGTGTGTGTGTGCGTGTGTGCGTGCGTGTGTGCGTTTGTGCGTGTGAGTTACACAGTGTAAGGGCCGAGTGTTGTGGTGTGGGTGTGTGTGTGTGTGTGTGTCAGTTACACAGTGTAAGGGCTGAGTATTGTGGTGCGTGCGTGCGTGCGTGCGTGCGTGCGTGCGTGCGTGTGAGTTACACAGTGTAAGGGCTGAGTGTTGTGGTGTGTGTGTGTCAGTTACACAGTGTAAGGGCTGAGTATTGTGGTGTGTGTGTGCGTGCATGCGTGCGTGCGTGCGTGCGTGCGTGCGTGCGTGCGTGCGTGCGTGTGAGTTACACAGTGTAAGGGCTGAGTGTTGTGGTGTGTGTGTGTGTGAGTTACACAGTGTAAGGGCTGAGTATTGTGGTGTGTGTGTGTGTGAGTTACACAGTGTAAGGGCTGAGTATTGTGGTGCGTGTGTGTGTGAGTTACACAGTGTAAGGGCTGAGTATTGTGGTGTGTGTGTGTGTGTGAGTTACACAGTGTAAGGGCTGAGTATTGTGGTGTGTGTGTGTGTGTGTCAGGCCTGGAGTGCCAGGCTCCCCTCTGCCAGCTCGTGCGGTGCTGCCCCTCAGTGGCCTGAGCCATGGGGTCATCAGAGTCAACACGGAGGACAAGAAAACTGCGCTCACTGTACAGGACGTCGGCCACGTCATGCCTGGAGGTGAGTGTGAGTGTGAGTGTGAGTGTGAGTGTGTGTGTGTGTGTGCGTGGGCGTGGGCGTGGGCGTG
>NC_055960.1:12430171-12522671 GCF_018492685.1 Alosa sapidissima
TGTGCAGAGCAAAGGCCACAGTAGGGTTCGCTGTACTCTCGCACCCATTAATAAGCACATGAGTATGACGTGTTTGTGTACATAAAGCGTGCACGCGTGTGATCTTGTGTGTGGGGATTTTTCCCCGATTGTTCATGTGCACCTGGTATGAGCTGAGCATAACTGATAGGGTCTTCCATCCTAAAAAGGAATTAGTGATGGCTTTAATGCTGCATGAGTATATCTCATGCTCTCATAGGGGAATGTGTGTATCTGTGTTCATGTAACTGTACAACAAATCTTAGATATTAGTATGCTGCTGTGGCAGATGTACAAGTATGTAGCAAGTATACTGTGTAACAAGTATATAGTAAGTATGTAAGGAAATTTGCATTTTCATTTACGTTCATTTATTTGGCAGTTACATTCATCCATTCATCCTTCTATGTGGGTAAAAAGCCAGCAGTAATTTATGGAGAAGCGATTGAGAATGTGAAGGACATGTGTGTTAGCATTTGTGTGTTAGCATTTGTGTGTTTACACTGCGGTGTGACACCATGACCTTTATGTGATGCAGTGGCAAAGTAGCGGCACTGTGTGAGATTTGTGAGTTGGTATCACTTGTCATAATGTCTCCAGGGGTCATTTCTCTCCTGTACTTTTCATCTCTAGGGGGCAGCCATGTTCAGTGGTCACCTCTTCCATGTGTCTGTAGGGGATGGCTGTGTCAGTAATCACTCTCTATCTCTCTCTCTCTGTCTCTCTGTCTCTGTTTGTCTCTCTCTCTGTCTCTCTCTCTCTCTTTCCCTCTCTCTCTCTGTCTCTTTCTCTCTCTGTCTCTTTCTCTCCCTCTCTCTCTCTCTCTCTCTCTCTCTCTCTCTCTCCCTCTCTCTCTCTCTGGTCTCTAGGGCACTGCGGTGTGCACGGCGACATGTCTGCAGCTCCATAAGCGAGCGGAGAAGGTCGCCGCAGCTCTTATTGAGAGGAGTGGAATCAACACAGGAGAGAACATTGTTCTGCTCTACCCTCCAGGTGTCTATAGACACACACACACACACACACACACACACACACGCATACACACACACACACACACACACACACACACACACACACACACACACACACAACAAAGAAGATCGGTCAAAGCATACACCGAAATAATGCTTTGAAGATAAGGCCATTTTCCCAGAAACAAACATGTTGATAGGCCAAATACATGAATGTTAATCCAAACCTATCCGCTCTAAACACTGACGCCCATCCAAATCACACACACACACACACACACAAAGGATGTCATTTAATAGGTCATCAACTGTATGTATGTGTCTGTGTGTGCGTGTACGCCTGTGTGCGTGTGTGTGCAGGTATCGACCTGATTGCTGCTTTTTATGGATGCCTGTATGCTGGCTGTGTCCCTGTCACCGTGAGGCCACCGCATCCTCAGAACCTTCCGGCAACACTACCCACCGTCAAGCTCATCACAGATGTGAGTAGCCTACAGGTGGCAGGATATAGGAACATTTATGAAAAACAAGAAGCAAAAGAAAGAAAACATAAAAAAGGTGTAGACATGTGTGAACAACAGGCCCACTGCCAGAACAATAAAAATGAGAAAAAATATATATATTGATATATTGTAGTGTGTAAAGCTATGTTAAAGCTGCAGTTGGCAAGTCTGATAGATTGAGGGGACTTAGCCAAAATTTTGAATGTTTACAACTCTCATGCCTCTCCCTCACTCGAGTTTGTGCTTGTCAGTGCGCACCAGACTGCACCAGACTGTGATTGACAGTCAGATCTCACACAGTCCTGCTCTGATTGGACCAGAAGAACCGGGAGCTGTGGATTTTTGCAAAACAATTAACATGCTCTAGGTGGAGGTAGAAGTGCGGGGCTTTTTCTAAAACCGGCTGATTTATGTTAGCCTGGCCTGGGCCCTTTCTACGTACTTCCGGTCGATTTCTTTTCCCTACAGTACTCCGTCTGGAATAGGTTGATACACGCTCGTTTACTTCGGCAGTTGGGCAGCCGGCCAACAGAGCATTATTAATGGCAACAGCGAACAGAGCATTAAGAACATTATTCGTGTACACATAGTTTACTAAAATGAAAGATTTTGGACAACTCACTCCTTGCAAGATGGCAGCGAGCAGAAAAAACAAGTGAGTTGTTCAAAATCTCTCTTTTAGTAAACTCTGTGTACACCAACAATGTTCTCAATGCTCGAGTTCATGTGTAGAGACACTGATGATACTTCGATCAAAGTTTCATGTTGTGTCGAGCCTTCATAGTATTTGAAAAATAGCGATTTTGACTATCAAAAAAGTAGTAGCCCTATAGGAATCCCATTCAAAAGGTCATTTCACCCGAAAACGACAACGCATACAAGCTTAAAAGTGGCGCTTTGGACGTACTTATGCATTATGAAAGTTTGACTTGGGTACATTCACAAAACACTATATGATGCATTTTGGCGAGAGTTACGCAGATGAAACGTGTGATTGTTTGCTGATAAGATGCACCCGTGCTTGTTATGGGCATGCTGCAGAGAAACTTCAATGTATGACGAAACGCCGGTTGTTAGTGGTTGGTTCAAAGCGGTTCAAAGGAACTCCAATGATTTTAAACCTCAAACTGTGCCCTCCCACCCGGAAATAAACGAACGCCTATGGATCTAGGCCAGACTCTCTGCGAAGTCAGGCTAGATTTATGTTGTTATGTCGGAGCATAGTGTCGGTTTCAGTGAATATGATAACAACATCTTGCCAACTGCAGCTTTAAGCTATTTGTCTGGCTTTGCATATTACAGTGTGTTAAGCTATTTTTCTGGCTTTGCATATTGTAGTGTATTAAGCTATGTTCCGGTGTGATATTGACCTAAAGTGTGTTGAAACATGATACCGAGTGTGAACGTATGTCTCATAGCCCATCTCGGCTTGTCCCCTGCACTCCAAAATCTGGCGCTAGTTAGCCGATGCTACCAACAGCTTTTTCAATAGTGGTGCTTCGGCATCGGGCTAGCCATGCAAATAAATGACTGTTTTACACCATTTATGAGGCTCAATGTATCTCCACACTTCATTGGTAGACTTCCGAGGGCCCTGACATTTAAAACGAGACATTGAGAACTTTGAAAAAGCACTGGTAGTTTACTTACAAGACGATTTATGCAGACAGTATCTTCACGAAGTTTAGCGTTTGCAGCCATCTTGAATTTAGTCACGATAAGTCGAGCGATGAGTAAGAATGAACAGGTATGATAAGGGATCAGATTCCAAAAATAATTCTGTGGAAATGCATGGATTCCAGTTTCTTCCAATAGCAGCAACTGGCCAACATTGATGCTGATGATTATGTTTCATTACTTGAAACTGTAAAGGGCAAGAGATATAATCTAGAGGGTGTAGACATAGCTATTATTTCAACAAAACTGTCTTTGTGATCACTACACTATATGGAGCTCAACTCCACTTGAGTGTGATGTTGGTGTTTTATGACTCGTGTTTGTGCTTCTCAGGTGTGTAAAGCAGCTGGGATCCTCACCACTCAGTTTCTAGTGAAGATCCTCCGATCTAAAGAGGCTGCTGCCACCGTCAACATCAAAACATGGCCCATCATCATAGACACGGGTACATACAGGAAACATACTGTATATGTGTGTATATACTGTATATACATATGTATATACAGTATATATACACACAAAATAAATTAAAGAAATCAGTCAGTCCCATAGTAGTGGACAAGACTACAGTAATGACAAAATGCAGTGTGCTGCTGTATAAAATACATTGTTGTGGCAGTGCTGATTGATAGGTTGTCTCTCTTTCTTCTTATAGATGACCTTCCACGGAAGCGACCGCCTCACCTTTACAAGCCTCCTTCGCCAGACGTCGTCGCCTATCTGGACTTCAGTGTGTCTACGACAGGCATGTTAACCGGAGTAAAGGTGAGACACACACACACACACACACACACACACACACACACACACACACACACACATACACACACACAAAGACACACAAAGTATGTACCACATAGTACCACATTAACCACATTGTGTGCCTCCACTTATAGTTCATGTCAGTATGAAATGTGTGTATTTGTGTGTGTGTGTGTGTGTGTGTGTGTGTGTGTGTGTGTGTGTGTGTGTGTGTATATGTAATGCTGTTGTACGAGTGTTTCTCTGAAGTTTTCTGTTGTGTTGATGCTCTGTTGCTGGCCATTGTTCTGCCCTGTCTCCTAGATGTCACACACTGCAGTGACCACTCTCTGTCGCTCTATTAAGCTCCAGTGTGAGCTCTACTCCTCACGCCAGATCGCCATCTGCCTCGACCCCTACTGCGGCATGGGCTTTGTGCTGTGGTGTCTCGCAAGGTCACACACAACCTCATAATGCACACACACCTACACTCACACACACACACACACACTAGTGAGTAAATATACACTCCCGTTAAATGATATTCCAATGACACAAACACTCTCACAATTACACACACACACACACACACACACACTCACACACACTCACAAAGAAGCACACGCCAATTATGTATACAGTACACAACATTTTTTTTCTGTTTGTATTTCTGCAACAATGGTGTATTTCTTGTACATGTTTATTGTGTGCTTTTGTGTTTTTATTTGGTTCTTCTCTTAATTTGTGTTTGTTGGCGTGCGTGTTTGTGTGTGTAGTGTGTACTCAGGGCACCAGTCGGTGCTGATTCCCCCTGCGGAGCTGGAGCTGTCTCTGGCACTGTGGATGAGCGCTCTCTCCCAGAACCGCATCCGAGACACCTTCTGCTCCTACAGCGTCATGGAGCTCTGCACCAAGGGCCTCGGGGGGCAGACGGAGAGCTTGAAGGTAACACACACACACACACACACACACTGTACACACACACACACACACACACACACACACACACACTGTACACACACACACACACACACACACACACACACACTGTACACACACTGTACACACACACACACACACACTGTACACACACACACACACACACACACACACTGTACACACACACAAGTCAAGTCAAGTCAAGTCAAGTTTATTTATATAGCGCATTTCATACACAGAGGTCATTCAATGTGCTTTACATAAACAAAACCAAACAGTAATAACAAATAAAAAGCATAGAAAGGCAATATAGTCAAAGAATAGTTAAAAGGTAAAGATCATAATAAAAAGAAAACATAAAACACAAGGTAAAATAATTTAAAAATAAAGGATAATTAGTAAGCAAAAAACGAAGGCAAAAGTAGTAAAAAAAAGTAATAAAAGATAAAGTAGAATAATTATCAAGGCAGATTCAGAATTTGTAACTCGGCACAGTTAGCAGAAAGCATCTGAGAACAGTTTGGTCTTAAGTCTAGATTTAAAACTGGCTACAGTTGGGGCCTTTTTGATGTCATCTGAAAGTTGATTTCACAGCTGAGACGCATAGCAGCTAAAAGCTGCTTAACCATGTTTAGTTCTAACAGTAGGTTTTACTAAGGGTTTTTTCACCTGGAACCTGAGAGGACGAGAAGGTGTGTACTGCTGAAGCATGTCTGACAGGTATTTAGGTCCTGCTCCATTTACTGATTTATAAACTAGCAATAGAGCTTTAAAGTCAATTCTGTGACTTACTGGAAGCCAGTGCAAGGACTTAAGAATTGGAGTAATGTGGTCAGTTCTTTTAGTTTTTGTTAGAATCCTAGCTGCTGCATTTTGTATCATCTGAAGCTGTTTAATAGTCTTTTTAGGAAGGCCTGTGAACAGTCCATTGCAGTAATCAACCCTGCTGGAGATAAATGCATGAATGAGTTTTTCTAAGTCATATTTTGACATCAGCCCTCTGAGTCTGGCAATATTTTTGAGGTGGTAAAAAGCTGATTTAGTTGTCGCTTTCATGTGGCTGTTGAAATTTAGATCACTGTCAATTAATACACCAAGATTTTTAACTGTATCCTTTGCCTTCAACCCTTTTGTGTCAAGGAGAGTGGCAACCCTAAGTCTTTCCTCCTTTTTACCAAATATAATTACTTCAGTTTTTTCTTTGTTCAGCTGAAGCAAATTTTGAGACATCCAGGTGTTGATTTGTTCTATACACTGACACATAGATTCAAGAGGACCATAGTCGTTTGGTGACAGAGCTAAGTAAATTTGTGTGTCATCTGCATAGCTATGATATGAAATCAAGTTATTTTGGATGATTTGTCCAAGTGGGAGCATATAGAGGTTGAATAATAGTGGCCCTAAGATCGACCCCTGGGGAACACCACAGGTCAAGGACGTTGGTGTTGAGGTACAGTTTCCGATGGCAACAAAGAAGCTCCTTTCTTGTAGATATGATTTTAGCCAGCTGATAACTATGCCTGTAAATCCAACCCAGTGTTCTAGTCTGTGTAGTAAAATATTGTGATCAACAGTGTCAAATGCTGCACTAAGGTCCAGTAGCACTAGGACTGATGTTTTACCTGAATCTGTGTTTAGGCGTATGTCATTGGAAACTTTAATGAGAGCTGTTTCAGTGCTGTAATTTGCCCGAAAACCAGACTGAAAGCAATCAAAATACCCATTTAATGTTAGGAAGGTGGTTAATTGATTAAAGACTACTACAATAATTTTGCCAATAAAAGGTAGATTGGATATGGGCCTGTAATTGTTTAGCTTGGAGGCATCCAGGTTATTCTTCTTGAGAAGTGGCTTTACAACAGCTGTTTTCACTGACTTAGGAAAAGTGCCAGACAGCAGTGATACATTTACAATTTGAAGGACATCCGCCGCTATGAGATGAAAAACAGTTTTGAAGAAATTGGTAGGCAGAGTGTCTAAGACACATGTGGAAGAGCTGAGATTCTGTACCGTTTTTTTTAAGTGTTTCATAGTCCATCAAGCTGAACTCTGACATTAAGTTTAGTTTCCCTCTGTTTGTTGCTGGAAGTTCAGGTTGTTGAATTTGTAATTGAGCAGATATGTTGAGTCTGATTTGGTCAATTTTACCTTTAAAAAAAGATGAAAACTCATTGCATTTATTAGTTGAGAGAAGTTCAGGCGCTAATTGTGAGGGGGAATTTGTTAATTTATCAACAGTTGAAAATAGAATACGAGTGTTATTTGAACTTCTATTGATAATGTTAGAAAAAAAGGACTGTCTTGCTTTGCATATTTCAGAGTTATATGTGCGGAGCATCTCTTTATGGATTTCATAGTGGATCTGAAGTTTGTATTTACGCCATTTTCTTTCAGTCTTCCTACACTCTCTTTTTAGAAGTTTAACTGCTGGATTTTGCCTCCATGGTGCTTTCTGTTTGTCCTTAACTTTCTTGAATTGTAATGGAGCAATGTCATCCATAATGTTTGCCATTTTTGCATTAAAGTGATCAAATAAGTCTTCTACAGAGTCTGACAGTTGACTTGACTTTAGTGAAAGTGCTTGCGCAAAGAGAGCACTTGTCTGATCATTTATGATTCTCCTTTTTACCATCATAGCTGTGTTTTGAGTGTGTGGGGACATAGACACATCAAAGAAGGTCTTGGTCTACCAACAAGGTGGGATGTTGATGGGTATACAGTTGAAGGTCTTGGGCTACTAACAAGTTGCAGGGCTACTGGCAGCAGTCCTTCCATTCTTGCAAGGAAAATCATTTGCTGGGGTGGGGATGGTGATGGGTATACAGGGGATCCTGGGGAGTTTGAGCGGGTGGGGGAGTGTTGGGATGAGGATGGATATACAGGGGGGTTTGGGTGGCCTGGGGAATTTGATCGGGTGGGGACGTGATTGGGTGTAGGTGGTGATGGGAAATCAAGGAAGATGGGGTTGAATATTGGTTCAGAGTCTCCATCTGCGTGCTGAGGCCCTGGGGAGTTTGTTGCAGACGCTCCGCTTTCAGCATGTATTCCAGTAGTGTATTCCAAGTTGTTGTGTCTTTGTGGTGACAAGGAGTCGACGGAGGTGGAGAGGGGTATTGGTGCTGGTGTCACAACATGACCCTTCCTTTCTGATAGCCCCTCAGCAGCTTTGATAGGTGCTATCTCCTCATGCTCATCACATCCATTTGTTTGCTGAGATTCCAGGGAGTTTGACGCCAGTGATTGACTTTGAGTCATTTTAGCAGCACCCATCTTATCTTGTCCAGTGGACATGGCTGGGCATTGTTGAGCTGGTTGTTTATGTTTCTCCAAGGTCTGCATTTCAGTGGAGGCTACCGGGTGATTACCAGAGGGCCCCACAGCAGGGAGTGGGGTGGGCATATCTCTGTTTCAGCCTGTGCAGAGTGTTTTGGTTTAGCTGAGATGTTGATGTCATCCGCTTGTTCCGTCTGGCTCGGCTCAAGGTTGACAGAAACAATGTTGGGTGCAGGAGAGAGAGGTGATAGTATTCGGTTAAGATCTTGGCCCTAGTCCAACTCAGCTCTGTACTATTTGGTCTGAAGTATTCCCTGCGATTCCAAAAAAGGTTAAAATTGTAACCTTGTAACCTACACACACACACACACACTGTACACACACACACACACACACACACACACACACACACAAACCCCAAATTAACTAACTTTAGATCAGTTTTTCTCTGCAAATCTATATTTGTGATAACAACACTACTCTTGTCTGTCTCCCTCAACAGTAGTGCATGCATTTTGATCTATGAAATCAAGCACACACCTACCAGCCAAGCCTTTCTAACACACACACACACACACACACACACACACTCTCACACACACACACACACACACACACACACACACTCTCACACTGCACACACACACACACACACACACACACACTCTCACACTGCACACAAGACAGTTTGCATTCTTTCTCTCATACTCACACTCTCTCTGTATGTATGTGTGTGTGTGTGTGTGTGTGTGTGTGTGTGTGTGTGTGTGTGTGTGTGTGTCTGTGTCTGTGTGTCTGTTTATGGCAGGCGCGCGGTGTGAACCTGTCGTGCGTGCGCTCGTGTGTGGTGGTGGCCGAGGAGAGGCCTCGGCTGGTCCTCACACACTCCTTCTCCAAGCTGTTCAAGGACCTGGGCCTGTCCTCCCGCGCCGTCAGCACCACCTTCGGCTCCCGGGTCAACCAGGCCATCTGCCTACAGGTACCTCTCAGGCAGGGGTCAGGGGCCAGGGGTCAGGGGCCAGGATCAGCGGCTATCTGTGGTGGTGGTCTAGTGGTTTGGGATCGGACTTAGGTTGCGAGTACCATCCCAGAAAGTACCCCCATTGTGTCCCTGAGCAAGAGTCTTTACCCCAATTTGTCCCTGGAGATAAATTAATTATTCTTCTAATGTATGCCAAGAAACCAAATTCCTGGCATTACAAGTATTCATTTCCTGGGTTCTCTGAGGAAGCAGATATGCTTTTAGCTATATATTTAATTTACAAATAAAATCCTTGAAATGCATTCAGTGTGATTGCTGATTTTCTTTTTCATGTTTCTCTTTTTCAATGTTGTATGACCTCAGACTAGATGAAGGTTTCAGACTGTAGAAAGAGAAAGTAAATGTCTGGGAGGTACAACACACACATGGAGTCTTCTTGAGTCAACATTTCATCTCATGAAGGCCACTTTAGTTGAAATACTGCAGAGGCTGACCATGACCATGCTTGCTGTAGTGAACTCTCCGTTTGTGTGTTCTAGGGCACCACTGGACCTGACCCCTCGACGGTGTATGTGGACATGAAGTCCCTTAGACACGATAGGTAAGGGTTTAACCTGCTCAAAATAGCAACAAGGACTCCCTGCTATGCACAGTTGTCATATATGTTTGTCTGTGTTTTTGTGTTTGATTATTTGATATATCTGTGTGTGTGTGTGTGTGTGTGTGTGTGTGTGTGTGTGTGTGTGTGTGTGTGTGTGTGTGTTTGTGTGTGTGTGTGTGTATGTGTGTGTGTGTTTCAGGGTGAGGCTGGTGGAAAGGGGAGCCCCTCAGTCTCTTCCTCTAATAGAATCAGGCACGGTGAGTGAGGCTGTTTGGAGATGTTGTTTAGAAAGATGAAACCAGTGTAAACTATGCACATCACAGTTTACATTCCACTCCTCTCTCTCTCTCTCTCTCTCTCTCTCTCTCTCTCTCTGCTCTCCCTTCTCTTTCTTTTCTGTACTTTTAGATTCTTCCAGGAGTCAGAGTCATCATTGTGAACCCTGAAACACGAGGCCCACTTGGAGACTCTCACTTAGGAGAGGTCTGTATGTTTGTGTGTGTGTGTGTGTGTGTGTCGGGACGTGGGCGTGTGTGCGCGCGTGTGCATGCATGTGTGTGTGTCATAAATCAGTTATGTGAACTGCACTCTCTCCCTCTGCCTTTCAGATCTGGGTGAACAGTCCTCACTCGGCTGCAGGCTACTACACCATCTACGGGGAGGAGAACCTGCAGGCAGACCATTTCAACGTGCGCCTCAGCTTCGGAGACCCGCACACTCAGTGGGCGCGCACAGGCTACCTGGGGTTCATCAAGAGGACGGAGCTGACAGACTCTACAGGAGGTGTGTGTGTGCGTGTGGGTGTATCTGTGTGTGTGTGTGTGTGTTCAAGCTCTCGGCCTGCCCCCAGAGCAGGGCTCAACGTTAACTTATAAAAGTGGTTAAAAATGGTTGCCAGCTTGGCAACCAGTCATGAGGTTTTGGTTGTGAGAGCCAACCAAATATGGTTGCCACTTGTAACAATTTGGTAGCCAAGGGCAACCGGCAGCCATTAATGTCGAGCCCTGCCCCAGAAGATTTTGGCTGAGGCCTGAGGCCATTTCATATGAAAGACATTCACTGCATGTCTACCTTGTTTGATGAAGAAGCCATAGCTTTATGATGAAACATGCAAGCTGTGCCCTCATCTCAGGTCCCCATGACGCCCTGTTCGTGGTGGGATCTCTGGACGAGACCCTGGAGCTGAGGGGTTTGAGGTATCACCCCATCGACATCGAGACCAGCGTGTCACGAGCTCACCGCAGCATCGCAGAGAGGTGTGTGTGTGTGTGTGTGTATGTGTGTTTGGTTCACAACATATTTGAAGAGAATATATTCCATCTTATTGACCATCTTCTATATGTTGTATGTGTTTATATATACCTAAATGTTTATTGTGCTTATTGGTCAACTGTTATTGGTTATTGGTGCTCTGGTGTGAAATGTGTCCTAACCTCTGTGTGTGTGTGTGTGTGTGTGTGTGTGTGTGTGTGTGTGTGTGTGTGTGTGTTTGTACGCATGCAGTGCGGTGTTCACCTGGACAAACCTGCTGGTGGTGGTGTCGGAGCTGTGCGGCTCGGAGCAGGACGCGCTGGACCTGGTTCCCGTAGTGACCAGCGTGGTGCTGGAGGAGCACCACCTGATCGTGGGCGTGGTGGTGGTGGTGGACCCCGGCGTCATCCCCATCAACTCGCGCGGAGAGAAGCAACGCATGCACCTGCGCGACTCCTTCCTGGCTGACCAGCTGGACCCCATCTACGTGGCCTACAACATGTGAGCCGACACGGGCCCCCAGCAACCAGCGGAGGACGAGGATGGACACTCACGCGCATACACACCACCCACACACCAGGGGGCACTCTCAGCTGGACACACACAAAAACAGAGAGGAGGGTAGGGGGATAGAGTGTGAGGCTGTCACGCACGACAAAAATGCCCCCAGCAGAGAAAAACAAGCCCTCATTCTCCTCACAGGGGAAAGAAGGAAAAGATACTGGACAGAGCGCAAGAGAAAAGGAAATCTTTTGGATGGCTGATGGTTAATGGATAAGAGTGAAAAGTGAGTGAATCTGTTTAGCGGTGTGGAATGGGAAAGGAAAAAAGCCTGAGTGTGTCTAGAATCAGATTGTACACTACAGACTGTCCAAATGGTATATAATCCAGTGACCCTAGAAGTAAGAGTTGTAACAAATGTCATTTATTTTTCCAGAATAGGCGGAAGAGTTGAATATGAATGAAAAAAGTAGTCGATTGGGTGTAAGTGAAGTTTCTGTTAAATATGTATTAATACTCATTTTTGCTCAAAAATCATGGAAGGTTACCAGTACAGCGGGGCGTTCCAGCTTTGCCCTCGACTCCAACTATGCATCTCTCCAGTCCAGCTGGTCTCCAAACACAAACACAGGCTGAACCGCACAGGAGAAATACAACTGGGGTTTAGGGTTGCTCAGTTACTCTGGGTAGTTACGTCAGGTTTGGGGTGAATTTGCCAAATTACCACAATGCCAATTTAGCTTTCATCACAAGTTTGTTTGCATTCATGGGTTTTCTCTTGTTTTGTAAACTATACAGTTGAGTTGTCCAAGTTACGGTGTAGACATCTTTCTGTGGGTTTGTTAGGGACCTGTACATTATTGCGTGTTCTCTGCTGTGGCTGGTGTTCCAAATAATGTTAGTGAAGAATTATGTTAACCCAATGTAGTGCTGGAAGAGAATCTGACTTTGATGTAGTATATGAGGAGTACTGAGGAGTATTTATTAACCAAAAGAGTCCAGATGTTTTTACCCTTTCCACTCACAGCCTCGCAGATCACACCTCGATAATGTGAAGGCCCTGTTCTGATATTGCTCTTGGGATTGAACATCAGCAATCACTGTTTACAAATTTCTCAGTCTGCGTGGACGCAACAGCAGACTGACTGAAGTTAATTCAGGTACTCATTCCTCCACACATTGCCCAGTCCGCACTCCTGCTGGTACTTCTAGGCTACAGGTGTTAAGAGTTCACTAGTGGTGCAGGTGAAGGCTTTCCTTAAGGCGGGATCACATTGACCATCAGCAAGTGGCAGGTGTCCTATTGTTCTCTATCTATGGTTCAGCAGCGGAACGGTGGCAGCACTGGCGTAACGCTAGCGTTGAACAAGCTGAGCGTTGAACTTGGTTCATCTTCCAAAGTGCAACACGAATGTATTGCATTGTCAGTTAAGGCAAACCATTTGTGTTACCATAGGAACGAGATAGAACTTATTATGGTCTGAGCATCGCCTTACGCTTGCCGCTGGCCAATGTGATCCCCGCCTAAGGGAGCCCTAAGCTCCATCCACAGGGATGCACTGATTAAACCCTTTCATACTGGCACCAAGGGCACGGTAGGGCCTGAGACACTGGATCAATCTATGCTAGCAACGCTAACGCTATTGATTATAGGGTTTGATATGTGCAAAAGCCATCAATCCACATTTGTACTTTTTATGGTATTTACAGCTGGCGTGATCGCTGGTGACTTTGAACGGTCCAGTCTTGATTTGGCACATATATATCGTGTGCTCTTGTAAAATCCTTTTACATGTTGTTTTTATGGTAACATTTAACATCCTAGCCACATATTATCTGCACTTTTCTTTTGTCTGTGAGTTTTAAAATATTCAGTAGTGATGCACTGTATTTATATGTATATGTTGTAACGAATGTAATTGATCTGTACATATAACAGATATGAAGGCCCCTCACGCACACACACACAGAGAGCAAAAATAGCATCGGTGCATCCCTGACATTAGCAGTATCATAATCAAAAACAATTTCTCCACATCACAGATTTCTGGTATCCAACAAAAAACACTAGCCATGTGCTATTTCAAGTTCACTTACAAATACATCAACCGCAACGCTAAGAACATCTCTTCCATTTGTGCACATTTATATTAATCATTTATTTTGTCATATTTCTCTCTCCCAAGCTCATATACCTGTTTGAACTGTTATGCACAAAATATTGTTTGAAATATTAGTTTAAAGCAATACTTCTTTGTGCATGGTCATTGTGAAATATATTTATAGTTGTTTAGGACCAGACGTGTGTGAGTAATAAGGTGATTGAAAGAACTGATTGAAGAGTGGAGAAAAAGACATGAATTAAACAGTAATGTCCAGGGTATGCATTCTGTCCTACAGCGTCTTACTTCTCCTGTCTCCTGCGTGTGAAACAGCTTGGGGGAAGCTGAACTATAATAGTTACAAACACTTTGATCATGCAGTTCATGTTGTGGTGGTGGTGGTGATATGTCATGTTGTGGTGGTGGTGGTGATATGTGTGTACTGTATGTGTGTGTGTGTGTAGTGGATTGATGGGATGAACAGGTTTTGGATAAACAGTGGTTTGATAATAAAAGTCACTGTGGTTTCCTACAATCAACAAGAAAATAACAGTAAAGCAAAGCTATGACATCACAACAACGTGATTGGTCAAGTTGTAAAGATGGTCCTGAACCAACATCATTCATGGATTGTGCCGTTATTTTTAACTGAGCTGATATTTGGTCACTAGGTGGCAGTTCACCATCTTCTAACAAGAGAGGACAAGCAGCTGGACAAACAGTGCCCTCCAGAATTATTGGCACCTCTGCTAGTTCACTAAAAACAGGTGGGCAGTTCCAGCGTTATGGATGTGACAATTGGACTCATATTGGTAAACAAAATGCCTTAGAGTGGGGGCAAAATTAGTATCAGTGAATTAATTTGCATAACTTTTAATGTAACCTCTGTCCTCTGAATACTGAGAAATCCTCAAACTTCATATAATCATTTTCATCCTAAGAATACAAGGCATTTATCAGCGTTATGGATATGACATGAAATAGACACACTTTTGTGAGAGATTACAGGTTTTCTACAAACTCTGTGAATTTTGAAGTAAACTGCCGAAACTATGATATATGTAGCATGAAGGAGACTTGAATGAACACAAAAAGTGTGTTTTTGAAACTATGCGTCATTTTCGTAATGCATTATGTAGGAAAAACTCGCGTTATGGATGTGACGGTTTCACGTTATGGATGTGACGTGTCTGAACCAGTCCTCGACAAACTGCATAAAACACATAATTAAGTAGTGAATTTTGATATGAAACAATGAAATTATTGCTTCCTCAGTGCCCACTAAGATCCACAGGAAGAATCAGGACAAGTCAATTAAAATATAAAAAATTAATGAATTTTTTTCTTTTACCATCATCAATTTTGTGACAATTTTGTCAGTGATTCCCGGGTTACTGAAACACCAGGGAACATGAAACTTGGTGGCCACTCCCCCACTGCGCTAGGTTAAATGACTAGCCCTACCTGAACCGTTGCACCCAAGATGAAGACAAAGTACATGGCAAGCACACACACACATAAACACATACAGACAGGCAACCACACACACACATGCACAAACACCCACCCACACGAATGCACACACATAAACACACACACAGTCGCACACATACAGACAGGCAAGCACACACATAAACACATACAGACAGGCAACCACACACACACACACACATGCACAAATACCCGCACACACATAAACACACACACACACACAGGCACGCATATGCATGTGCGCATGCAAACACACAATACACACACACACACACACATAAACACACGCATACGCACATGCAGACACACAGACACACACACACACTCTTATAAACAAAAGCAAACTCACATATGCACACACTCATTTACATGCACATGAGTTGCAGGAGTAGGAGATGGAGACAAATTGACAAGCGTGATTTATTTTTGCGAAGAGAATATACAGGACTGAGAGGCGCTCATATTTTGTACCGCTATGCAGTACATCTAGTTTATTGCTGCCGTTACTCTGTGGGTATTAGCTACAGTGGACACTTCAAATGCTGGCATATCGCGTCACATTTAAAATTAAACTGTGTTAAGCAGACGTGACCGGCAGGCTGAACAGATCTGCAACAGAAGGAGGTTGCTATGTTAACTCCAGCTGCAAAGTCAGCCATCTTTACCAGCTAACACAATAATCCAGTTACTGTACAACAACAGTATTAGTCAGGTATAACTTTGTGGAATTTGGGCTTAAGTGTGACATAAGGTACTAATGCAATTTTTTGCATAAATTGATAGGTAAGGGGGTGTCCTTTCAGAATCTGACGGGTGCCACTCCAGCACCCTTGAGCATTTTCTTTAAAATGACATCAGCTGCCACACCCCTTTTTTAATCATATAAACTCATCTAAATAGACATTTACATATAAACCCATCATGTATGGTATCAAATTAAAGCTCTTTTCATACAGAAATCAGCTTTGACCATAAAAAAAGTAGAAAAAATAGTTTAGGTCCCTCCAGAGAACAAAATGCCTTATGCAAAGTGACCTTTAAGGTCAAATTAGGTTCCTTTTTGCTGCATAATAGCTTATACCTCTAAATCGTGTCATGTTTGGTATTAAATTAAATAAATTATGGAACTGCCATGTAGCTTAATACATACAGGAATACAATCATTCAATAGTAATTCATTTTAATATGAATATTATAGCAAGTCTGATGTACACTAGTTCACCAACTTGCGGGTTAGTTAGCATGTTAGCTTTAATTTCCCTTGAATCAGTCGCTGAATTTCTGACAGCAATGTTGTGAGGTACTTCCCAGGTAGTAAGCGCATTAATTATAACTGTCCTTGGATTTCCCCCCAGAATTACAGACAACAATATTTTTCATTCTAACATGTTTTAATGCTTTAAAAACAGACACCACAGTCCAGGATTGATACAAACTAGTCTGAGTTATGAGGTTCTTGCCAGTTAATCAGCACATTGCATAACTATAACAGTCCTTCAATTTGCCCCCTTAATTACAGAGTAAACTGCAAAGTTGATTACAGGAGGAGAGAACAGAATCAAGAAAATTATTTCTTCCAGTATTCCATATATTCCAGCAAGGAATGAGGATCATTTGGAATTACAACAACAAATATAATTTATTTAAATCAGTTTTATAGCCCAAGTAGGGGAGACCGGGTATGGTTGTAACATGGGGAGAGTTGTAACATCACCAGTTCCACCAATCAGGGATAAGATATGAGCCATGTGACAGTTTCTGACTGCTCAGACTTCCTTAACGATCACACATGGACATTTTCAAGTTGTTAGTGCCATTTATCCCGGAGTAAGGAGAAAAATTCAACATCTGAGGTAAGAAAGTAACTTTTTTTTTTTTATTATTATTTTTTCTAGGGCTTTTACCATTGTAGATACAGTTGTATGAGTTACATCAGGTCAAACTATAGTTTGTCTAGTAAAGAATGGTGTAGCTCTCTCTTGCTAATGTCAAAGCACCATGCTAATACAGCTAGCTAAACAATGGATGACAGTGGTGGGGTAGGTTGTAACACAATTTTTGAATATGTTACAACCTGTGGAATGGGGCTAGTAGACCCATTTAATGTCTGTTTAATTTCATCTTTGTGTGTGTGACTGTTCAGCCCTCTCTCTCTTTCCATGAGAGACACAAATACATACACACACAAAAGTATAAACGTTGTGGTTTTTATATTTAGTTTAAAACGTTAATATGATCTTCATTCTCTATGTGAAGAACGGATTGTATGGTATACAATATGTTGGTGAATCTATTTTCACACCTTGTGTACCCTGTTTATGCAATAAATCAGTATATCAAATGGAATTCCATTGTTTTTCTGCATTTTTTTGTACCTGTTACAATCTACCCCAATAGGTGTTACAATCTACCCCAGTAGTGGGGTAGGTTGTAACAAAGGTACACACTGTATTTGTCATAATCTCACAAATTCTGTAATATAGTTGAAGAGATTTAAATGGTTGCCACTTGTAGTAGACAAATGTGGTTACTTTGCCAAAAAGTTCCAGAACTGTAGCTTTAAAAGAAATGGTAGTTTTAGGTGCTGAAGAAAAATGTGTTACAACCATACCCGGTCTCCCCTATACTTGCATATACAAGGAATTTGTAAGTCTCTGCATTTATCCCATCCATGAATTAGTGAACACACAGTGAGGTGAAGCACACAATGAGCACACATGAGGTGAACCACATGCTAGTGTTCACTTGCTACAGTGGCGCTCGGGGAGCCGTGAGGGGTCAGGTGCCTTGCTCAAGAACACTTCAACCGTGGTTGTGAGCATGAGAGAGCAGTGAATTAATTTAATGAGCAGATTAAATGAATGTTTTTTGGAGGAGACATTTGATGTTTGTGATGTGTACAAGGCCAGCCTGGCAACATGTTCTGTACATAGTTGCTTTCAGAATCTGTGAGAAAGTTCTACTTTGTTCCTTATAACTTTGTCTATTTGACTAATTGTTGAGGGTTGATACAATTTGTTGCTCATCCTACCATTTCAGCGGTGTGACCTTACCAGGCTTTACCGTTATTATGTTCTCTGGAGGGACTTGAAATCATTTGTAGCTTGTTTTATTAGCATAATTGATTTCTGTTTGAGAAGAGTTTTCATTTGATACCATACATGATGGGTTTATACAGTAATGTGCATCTAGTTATTTTTTTATGGTCAAAAAAGGGGGCGTGGTCATTTAAAAAAAATGCTCAAGGGTGTCGGAGCGGCACCCGTCAGATTCTGAGTCTACACCCCCTAAACTATCAGTTTATGCAAAAAGTAGTACCTTATGTCACACCTATCCTGGGGTTCTACCTGATTATATGACAGTTACGGGAAGATAATCGCTCAGATTTTCGTTATTAGGCCACTTGAAAATAGGCTATGGCTAGGCTAATCACTGGAGGTATTTTAATATTATGTTTGTTTTGCTAATGCTTAGGCGAGGCGTCCCTGTGGTTTTGATCAACCTAATAATCTTTGAAATGTCAATTGTAAACACTAAGGTTAAATGCGTTGAAACTGACATGCCACCAGAAAAGACGTTTATCGGCTTTGAGGTAAAAGTCCAGTCTTGTAAAGTCACATTATGTAACATCCATAACGTCACATCCATAACGCACCATTAAAGGTTTTAAAAGTAAGAAAGGGGCACAATTTGGTCATCACACTTTACATTGAAATCAGCTTTGCACAGACACTATGGACATTGTCGCATCAACACTGTATGTGTAGCATAAACTTTTCCTATAAAACGTTATGGATGTGACATGGCCATGGAACTTGCTGACTTACAAAGCCTTACAAATGTAAGGAGTCGTGCTCTTAAAGGCAATCTGAGCATTGCTCTACCATTCCCTTGTCAATCTAGAATTTGTCAAAGGATACAATTTGTTTGAACCTTGAGTCGATTTATCCACTTTTTAAATATGTATAATATTACCATGTGAAAAATGTTGTTTCTGTATGGTTGCACACCATATTTATGATATAAAAAGAGTGTAATTCTCCATCAAATTCAATCAGATCAGTTACAAACAATAAAATATAGACCTAAATGAAGATTTTAACAGTTCTATTTGCGTATGCACAACTTTTTTTTTCCATGGTAAGGATGACCTTTGCATGGAATTGCCTAGGTATAAAAAATAATCCGTTGATAAATCGTAATCTTACAATGAAAACAATGAGGAAAAATCCAACCTTGAAGGGAAGCAAATTGACTTTGAGAAAAATGGAAATGGACAAAGGAATATCTCATAAAGAAATAAATATTTTTAACAAAAACACATCGCTCCCAATTGTTGGCATCCCTGATGGTAATACCTGCTTAAGCTCCCTTTGCCAATATTGTAATATTCTCCCATGATACCCCATAAAGCTGGAGAATACAAAGCAAGGTATTTAAGACTGTTCGTCTTTACAAAATCTCCCCAGATTACATAGGTCCAAACTTTGCAGACTTGCAGTCTCTTTGACTCACCCCTCTGTTTTTCTATGAAGTTTAGATCAGGGGACTGAGATGGCAATGGCCGAAGCTTGATTTTGTGTTCAGTAAACCATATTTGTTTTGATCCGGACGATTGTTTTGGTTCATTGACCTGATGAATGATTCAATCATGACTCACTTTTAGTGTCTTGGCAGAGATTGACAGAATTCCTTTGAAAATGTTCAGGTTTTTCTTGGAGTTCATGATACCATGCACCTTAATTAGGTCCCCAAGGCCTTTGGGAAGCCCCTTAGCCCCACAATATCACAGCCCTAATCAACTTTATCAAAGTCATTATATAGAAACATCACACTAGTTATAAGAAGTATTGCACCTATAGGATATGCCATTTTTATCTTAATAAGGCTCTGAGACGGTTGATCAGCTGTGTTCTAAAGAATGTTTGATTCAAGTTCAGCGTGTGCTGTTGCGAACTATTTGTTTCTCACCAAAAGCCACGACGAAACGGTAACAAATAGGCTATAGCCTAGGCTATGTAGGCTAAAGAGTCACATCGTGGGGAGTTTATTGTTTCGTTTTGGCAAGTAGCCGTGTAATAAGCGGGATAATGTAAAGAACGCCGCTGCGCGTCGGGGTCCGGTTCGCCCTGTCGGGACTTATTTTCCCAATAATGACCGGCGTATCCTATACATTATCCCTTACTTATAACACCATAAACAAGTAAGATACAAACACAGGATATTACTGTGTATAACAATTTGTAGATGAAAAACACATCATGTGTTAGGCCATGTGATTTGAAAGACATGGTATGAATGACAAAACCAAATACACTGTCAAAAATACACTTTATTGCTCACCACCTCAAACAAGCACTAAGACTCGGCAGCACATAAAATCTCGTACAAAATCCAATCCACACATTGCTTTAATGTACAAAGAACATAAATAAATTATCTTAACTGATTTAGTACTTGATGCTGGCAAAACATTGTTAAAGGGAAACTTGGCAGGATTTCCCCCTCTGCTGGAGAAATTGTGCATTATGCTATTTCAAACTGTGGGAAAAGGTAACGATAAAGCACATGGATTTGTTTACAAGCTAGCGAACGGTTAGCATAAGTTTGGCAGAACTATGTGGATGTTACAAGGTAAGAAACACGATTTAAAACTAGTTTCTTGTTTCTCACTTCTCTTTCCGGGACGGTAGTCTCAATGTTGCAAGGTTGGTTTTTCGCCTGAGGACGCTAGGCGCAGCGGGGAAAGTCACCATTTTCACCGGAACAGGTCATTTAACCATCCAAATGATTTCTAAACGGGTTTATTACGTTGAAATAGTTGCCAAGTTCCCCTTTAATACTTGAACTCAGTGGTGTAGTCTAGTTAGCTGTAGTGGATATACTGTGATGTAGTAGTTAGCTGTAGTAGGTATACTGTGATCAACCCCAAATGTTGATACGTATCCTGTATACTGAGATGGTGATGCTGTTTAAGTGGGTAAACTGCGTAGTCCTGCACATCACGTCGACTACACCACTGCTTGAACTAAACACTACTCCTGGAGCAGTGTTGGACCATGACCCCTAATAATGGACCCCTCGTTGTTGATTGGCTACCATAATGTATTACTCAGCACAAGCCATTTTGTTTTCCACTTCTGCACAAACACTGTACACACTGACTGGACGGACATATTAGCTGAATTAGCTTAAATTTGTTTAATGGATCATAATCAAAGACTACTGTTTCAAATGTGATTAAAAAGTGGTGGAGCAACAGGAATTAAACGGACAAGGAGAGATGTTGTCATGCAGGAGCTTGACACAACTGAACAAGCTTTCTGATGAGATTTATTAGCAGGTACAACTAAGCTGAATATACCTGTAGTCAAGTTGAGTTACAAACACTGTTATTGTGCAGTTGTGTGTGTGTATGCAGTGGTGTGTTGATGCATGATTATTTAACAGCATAGCCCACAATGTGTGGCTTGATAATGAAGGTGATGGGTGCCTGGATGTGCCGCAGGTTCACCTGGCTGAATCCCGCATTTTCGATGCACTCCCATGTTGGACGAGTCGTTTCACAGCCATCACCAAAGTAGTACCTGAGACATTAAAGCAACACAATGTAAGAATTGGTACCGGTAGACTTCACTGAAACCCTGCATGCTTTTTCAACATGTAGGGTTCCATGACAGTCTATCAGACTGCCTTGCATGTTGGAAAATTACAGTAGAGGTACCCAGTATATCAAAATGTTTTATTTCTGCAGGGTACACCAAAGCTATATAGTGCATTACTAGGCACTCCAGCCACACAATGGCAAGGGAGAGGCACCATTATCCCTATTGGAAGTAAGGGTACCTTCAAATCGAGTTTTAAGATAAAAAATATATGTTTCTTTAATACACTGTGGCTACTGTAGACCATAAAGAGGCACATCTATATATAAACAACAGGTACTGCGGGCCATCTACAGTAAAGTTACATCCCTTAAGGCCTCATAATGAGCGAATTGGCACTTAGCACAGTCGTTTCAATTCAATTCAATTCAATTCAAAATCACTTTATCCATCCCCGAGGGGCAATTAAATGGCACAAAGAGCAACATATTCCACCACATACAGTACATCATCAATAAAATAAGTTAAATAAATTATATAAAAAAGGGGGAAGGGTATGGGATGAGTGCAACAGTCATCAATCTACTGAGTGTTGTAGTATAGTCCAAAGATCAGGGGGGGGTGGGGGGTAGGGGAGGCTTGGAGTTTAGGAGCTGGACAGCCCTGGGGACAAAGGTCACCTTCCTCCTTTGGGTCTTACAGCCATGACAACGGAGTCTGCGTCGTGAGGGGAGCCACTCAAACATAGGGAACATGACATGTGATGTATCACGACTTTTCCACATACTGGATACCCTTTTAGTGTCAATCTCCCTATTATAAATCAGTGTGCCATTAGAACGATTATGAAGCCGTTATTTTCAAGATACCTACCCAAGATGCCTGGTACAGGCACAGAGGGTCAAAACATAGCAACAGCTTGCCACAAGCACACCAGAAAAACATCAGATATTAAAAAAATATTATATTGCATATTTCCAATATCCCTCTCTCGTTTTATACGAGTCATTTATTTAATGTAGCTCTTTTACACCCTTGTGTCTATTGGCCAGTCATTATTGTATACTTTTCTGTTCTGTTGTTCCTGGTATAGGGATGTAACGATTACCGGTGTAATGGTAAACCACAATAAAAATATTGACGATAACAATTACCGTTTTCATTTCAAATATCATAATTATCACGGATGATTACCACGGTGTGGAAACTGTGTTTAATTCTTCCCAGCTTCATCCGAGCCTGCTTTTAACATACTGATTCTGTTGTCTAATTGATGGATTTAACAGCGATTCAGATTAGGCTACACCTGCTTTTATCATGTAGCCACTCTGTCTTTTTATGCTCTTCCACATTAAATACATTCCGCTCACTTTATCAGGAGAATACCGTGGCCCAATAAGCTCTATCTTGAACACTTACTGGGTCTCACTCATTGGATCCAAATAACAGAAATAGCAAAGTCATGGTAGGGTAAGTTAAGCTATAACACATACAGTAGCCAATTAAACATGACCAAGGAAAAAGTGAACGGGACAACACACAATGCCACGGTAACTTTATGCTATGAATTAAGAATGCTCAGCTCAACCAGGTTTGTTTGTGCAGTCAGGATGTAGGCCTATGAATGTGAAAACGAAAACATGCCCTTCTCCAGTAGCAATAGGCCACTTTAAAATGCAACAGAATAAAGGAATCACATCTACTCAGTAACAATTCAGCACCCAGCATTCAGTGAAAATGAGTTCCAGCGTCCCTGGTTAAAAGCACTCTTTTTTTGCACTTTTGATAAGGATTTGCCTATATTTTTGTAATATAATAAACACAGTCATACTTTTTGAAACTATTTCAGCTTGTGTAGGCCTATCACTGCTTTCTGAACATATTGAACACACATATTGAAAAATACCGTGATAAAATTTAACCAGTTATAGTGACTAAAATTCATACCGTTACATCCCTATTCCTGGACTAATGATAAATAAATAGAATAAAGAAATCCCAAGAATATCCAAGTCATGTTTGGTGTGTGATGGCGTACCACAGAGGTTGCAGAACATGCTGGCAGAAGTACGTCCAGCTGGAGGGGTCGGCGGCCACGTGCTCCAGGAAGAAAAACGCACCACCCTTGAACAAAGAAATACACACACACACAGAGTCAATTTTGTGGTTGATGTGCATCTAATATTAGCTGTACTTTGCAATGTGTACTTAAGTTTGAGGCCATATCCACACACACACACACCTTTTGCCATGTCGCCTGTCCTGAGGTAATGTGTCATGTTGTGAGTAATCTTTGTTTGTTCTGACTTACTGGTAAAGATAAGGATGATAAAATGGTAGGCCTAATAGTAGTAGTGTCTGATGACGGTTAATAATAGCCTAGACGCAATTAAAGTTTTTGTAGCCATCTGACAGTAGAATTAGCCTATAGTTTGTTCGCCTCCAGAGGGCGTGATCTTGACTTATGGCTAAACTAATTTAGTCGGATTAATCGTTCATGGTTTCAGTCTCGTCTTTTGAACTGACGTGTGTCCGGCCTGATGTACTTTTCTAAAAATCTACCTGGAGATACCCTTCAGTTATTCATTGCATGTATTTACGCATTAGTAAATACATGCAATCTATTGAGGTGAGAGGCCCACAAACTGATACTTACAGGTCGAAGTACTCGTTTGGCCTCTTTCAGCACGCACCCAGTGTCGCGGACAGAGCAGAGCACGAGAGTGACCACAGCCACATCTACAGAATTGTCAGGTACTGCGTGCAAGTCCTCTCCGGTTGCGACCACAAACTTGTCGTACACTAGGTGGTCGTTTTTCGCCATGTTCTTCTGTAGATAATCTTGAAAATGAGGGTTAGGGTCTGTGCATATTACCTTGCAGCCAGTTGGATAGTGCTCAAAGTTCGCCCCAGTGCCACAGCCAATCTCCAGAATTGTCAGAGTGCCATTCGATGGTCGAAATTTGCCCAAAGCCCGAAAGAGTTCTCGTTTGTGTTCATTCATTTTACTGTTATAATTGAAAGTGATTCTGTAAACCAAAAACGGAAATACGCGCTTGTACAGTGAGTATAGACCCACCAGCTCCGCGATCTGTAGCGGCAGTGTTAGTATCTTAAACACAAGCGTGCACAGGTGCATCAACAGCATTTTGGCTACCTGATAGATCCCTTGCCTATATGGAATAAACCCTGTGGAACTGGCACCTTGCGAGAAAGAGTTTATTTCTTCAGCAGGAGGGCGTGTCGTGAACTGCAACCAATCCGGTCAGCTGATACTATCTTGTTGCGTTAGCGATATTATCCACTAGATGGCGCATGAATATCTGTTATATAACTTGGAAAAAGTCCTAGTCATCGTCTGTTGGTAGGCCTCTGGCTGCCGTGCAACGGTTGATACATCCCTGATGAATGCCTCTCCGATTGGAAATATAGGTATTTCGGGCCCCTACCGTCGACTTCAAGGCAGCGCTGCCTAGAAGGCGCTAGGGTTAATGTTAGGGCCAGAGTTAATGCAAGGCAGCACTGCCTTGAAGTCGACAATGTGCGCCCAAAACACCATCAACCCTGATTGGAGGTTCCCATTCTATCTGTTACAGTAAAATGTATAGTGTTCAAAGTTTAATTCAAGTTAATTCTAAAGCAAATCTAAGACTCCAATGAAGAAACCAGGATCAGTTTAAGTGTGTATCCCGAGTGTGAAGATGCTGAATGCAATCTTCCCTGTTTTAGGACATTGTTTTAATTTAATGCTCTTTTGCACATGTACCTGTCAGGCTGTTAGCTTTGTAATAGTCTGCAGGTGAGGATAATTGGGCCAAACCCACTCTGGTGCACTTATGTTCAGATTAGGCCTCTTTTCCGCGGCTGCCTGCTGCCGGCGTCCGCTTTACATTTTAATTGTAACTTGAATAACAATTTGTGCGAATAAGACAATAATAGCACAATGAGTGTTATTGTGTTATTCACACAAACACACACACATTTATGAATGAAAGAAAATAATATTCTAACACACATACACACGTTATGCTATGTTACACATAGTTTCTCCAAAAGATCATGTCTTGCTGTGTGTGTGTGTGTCTGTGTCTGTGTGTGTGTGTTAAAAGAAAGTGGATTAGACCAGTTAGCCTATAGCTAGCCTGTAACTGTTTGCGTCCTGTTTCTTGTGCTTTTTTACTGAGGGCAATCATATTGATCATTGATATCAATTGCAACACCCAGAGGAATAAAAATCAATTTTACAAAATAGGGGAATGCCGCGATCGGCGGACTTTGACCTACACACGCAGTAGCCGGCGTCACGAGACTCTAATCATGTATATAATGAGCACTGCATTAATCAGCGTCTCCGTGGCACACATAGAAAAGGCAGCGCTGTGCTATATAGCACTTTAAGAATTGCATCACCGGTTCGAATCCGGCCTGATTCACCGTCCGCCGTTAAGGCCGTTTCTGCGGTCTCACGTTGTTTTAAGCGACGCCGCCCTCTGGTCATCGCGTTCCCGATCGCCCGCGACATCTTATTAAGCCAAGAGCCTGACTGTTTGTAACTGTTTGCGTCCTGTTTCTTGTGCTTTTTTACTGAGGGCAATCATATTGATCATTGATATCAATTGCAACACCCAGAGGAATAAAAATCAATTTTACAAAATTGGGGAATGCCGCGATCGGCGGACTTTGACCTACACACGCAGTAGCCGGCGTCACGAGACTCTAATCATGTATATAATGAGCACTGCATTAATCAGTGTCTCCGTGGCACACATAGAAAAGGCAGCGCTGTGCTATATAGCACTTTAAGAATTGCATCGACGGTTCGAATCCGGCCTGATGTTACAGCCGTTTCCGCGGTCTCACGTTGTTTTACGCGACGCCGCCCTCTGGTCATCGCGTTCCCGATCGCCCGCGACATTTTATTAAGCCAAGAGCCTATAGTTAAAAGGGAGATTTTCCAGTGTGCTTCCAGTGAATGATACTGAACTAGGCTAACAATGTCAGACTGGGTTATTGCAAGCACAGTGAAGAGCAGGGTATGTATCGCTTTTATCTAACTCCAGGGTAGGCCTATGGTAAATAAGATTAATTTTCAAAAGGTTGCCGTGTTGTTTTCAGTCTTCCCATTGAGACTACCTTTACATGCATAATATACATGACAACTGTAGCACCATCTACTGATGGACTTTTAAATACCATACAAACAGTGATTCTTTTCACATGTTTAAATTTACTCCACAATCAAAAGAAAGCCTGTGATGGGAATGGAAAGCTGTTCACACCTCAAACCAAAGGTATTCTGATATTTTTGATATTGTGATTTTTTTCGAATTCAAAAATTTACAGTACCCTCCAGAATTTGTGTCACCTTTGGTAAAATTGACTAAAAACAGGTATAACAATTATCTTTTGGTAATTTATTGTAATCTCACAATGAAAACAATAAGGGAAACCTTGAAGGGAAGCAAATATATTCTGAGAAAAAAGAGAATCTCATAAAGAAAGAAATATTTAGGTAACAAAAACACATCACACACAATTATTGGCACCCCTGCTTGTAATATATTTGACCAATGGAAATGGCAGAAGCTTGACTCAGTAAACCATTTTTGTTTTGATCTGGATGTTTGTTTTGGTTCATTGACCTGATGATGAAGGATCCAATCATGACCCACTTAATGTCTTGGCAGAAATTGAAAGATTTCTATTAACGTTTTCAAACATTTCCTGGGGTTCTTAATACCATGCACCCCCAAGGCCTTTGGGAATAAAAACAGCCCCACAATATCACTGCCCCTCCACCATAATTGTCATTATGCATTATGCAACTGTCATCACAATTTTCATTTAATCTGACAATAGACCACAATTTCAGACAAAGTCACATTCAGTAGCATTCAACTCCTGCCGCTTACATTTGTAAATGACAGGAACGACTTTTACCTGGCATGCCCTCTAAATAATGTATTAGCAGTGAGGTCACTTTTGGAGATTTGTTGGGAAACTTGGTGACCCCAAGATGATACCTTTTTCTGTAACTCTCCAACAGTGGTTCTTATGGAATGTTTTCCCTCTCTTCCCATCCTCCCTACTTTTTATTATTGTTTTAACTGCAAATATGGATATTTTCAACCAAGCACCTAGTTTTTATAGCCATTCCCTGACTTACAAATGTCAACACACATTCCTTCTATTTAAATTTAGTGTATTCTCTTGTCTTTCCCATGTCGATTACTAGGGGATTTAGCATCTGTGTCATTTTATTTTCAGACCTTAGTGAAAAAGAAAATCATGAACTACTTCTGAATGTTCACAGACACTCTAATTAACTTAAAGAAGTTGAATACAAATAGGAAAATGCTTCTGTTACATTTTGTATATAAGATTTTCTATGGGTTACAATAATTGTGGGTGACGTGTTTTTGTTAAAAACATATATTTTTTTATGAGATTTTCCTTTTTCTCAGAATAAATTTCCTTTTTTTTACGTTTGGATTTTCCTCATTGTTTCCATTGTGACATTAGGGCAGTTCCAGCGTTATGGATGTGACAATTGGACTCATATTGGTAAACAAAATGCCTTGGAGTGGGGGCAAAATTAGTATCA
The DNA here is from genome assembly GCF_018492685.1 of Alosa sapidissima. Lineage (NCBI taxonomy): Eukaryota > Metazoa > Chordata > Actinopteri > Clupeiformes > Clupeidae > Alosa > Alosa sapidissima. The sequence continues at coordinate 12,458,431 of NC_055960.1, forward strand.
GTGAATTAATTTGCATAACTTTTAATGTAACCTCTGTCCTCTGAATACTGAGAAATCCTCAAATTTATTCTAAGAATACAAGGCATTTTATCAGCATTATGGATGTGACATGAAATGGACACACTTTTGTGAGAGATTACAGGTTTTCTACAAACTCTGTGAATTTTAAAGGAAACTGCCGAAACTATGATATATGTACCATGAAGGAGACTTGAATGAACACAAAAAGTGTGTTTTTGAAACTATGCGTCATTTTCGTAATGCATTATGTAGGAAAAACTGGCGTTATGGATGTGACGGTTTCACGTTATGGATGTGATGTGTCTGAACCAGTCCTCGACAAACTACATAAAACACATAAATAAGTAGTGAATTTTGATATGAAACAATTGAAATGGTAATTGTCATGAGATTTTCAATTGTCATGAAAAACTAGCGATGAAATTATTGCTTCCTCAGTGCCCACTAAGATCCACAGGAAGAATCAGGACAACAAGTCATTTAAAATATAAAAAAGAAATGTATTTTTTTCTTTTACCGTCATCAATTTTGGTCAGTGATTCCCGGGTTACTGAAACACCAGGGGACATGAAACTTGGTGGCCACTCCCCTAAATAACTAGCCCCTACCTGAACCGTTGCACCCAAGATGACAAAATATTTATGGTATGTTAGTCTCAAGAGCCCGCATGAACCTAACCCATACCCACTCATTTGTGATTTGCACACATAAAGTACATGCACGCGCACGTGCACACACGCACATGCACACACACGCACACACACACACACACACACACGCACGCACGCACAGTCGCACACATACAGACAGGCAAGCACACATAAACACATACAGACAGGCAAGCAAGCACACACACACACACACACATGCACAAACCCCCACCCACATGAATGCAGACACATAAACACACACACACACATAAACACACAAACACAGGCATGCATACGCACATGCACACACACAGACACACACACACACACATCCTCTTATAAACAAAAGCAAACTCACATATGCACACACTCATTTACATGCACATGAGTTGCAGGAGTAGGAGATGGAGACAAATTGACAAGCGTGATTTATTTTTGCGAAGAGAATATGCAGGACTAAGAGGCGGTCATATTTTGTACCGCTATGCGGTACATCTAGTTTATTGCTGCCCTTACTCATGTTACTCTGTGGGTATTAGCTACAGAGGACCTGACACTTCAAATGCTGTCATATCGCGTCACATTTCAAATTAAACTGTGTTAAGCAGACGTGAACGGCAGGCTGAACAGATCTGCAACACAAGGAGGTTGCTATGTTAACTCCAGCTGCAAAGTCAGCCATCTTCACCAGCTAACACGATAATCCAGTTACTGTACAACATTAGTATGACAGTTACAGGATGATAATCGCTCAGATTTTCGTTATTAGGCCACTTGAAAATAGGCTATGGCTAGGCTAATCACTGGAGGTATTTTAATATTATGTTTGTTTTGCTAATGGTTAGGCAAGGCCTCCCTGTGGTTTTGATCAACCTAATAATCTTTGAAATGTCAGTTGTAAACACTAAGTTGAAATGCGTTGAAACTGACATGCCACCAGAACAGACGTTTTATCGGCTTTGAGGTATAATAAAGTCCCCAGTCTTGTAAATTCACATTATGTAACATCCATAACGTCACATCCATAACGCACCATTAAAGGTTTTAAAAGTAAGAAAGGGGCACAATTTGGTCATCACACTTTACATTGATATAAATCAGCTTTGCACAGACACTATGGACATTGTCGCATCAACACTGTATATGTAGCATAAACTTTTCCTATAAAACGTTATGGATGTGACATGGCCATGGAACTTGCTGACTTAAAAACAAAATCCTTACAAATGTAAGGAGTTGTGCTCTTAAAGGCAAGCTGAGCATAGACATTGCTCTACCATTCCCTTGTCAATCTGGAATTTGTCAAATGACACAATTTGTTTGAACATTGGGTCCATTTATCCACATTTGAAATATGTATAATATTACCATGTAAAAAAAGTTGTTTCTGTATGGTTGCACACCATATTTATGATGTAAAAAGAGTGTCATTCTCCATCAAATTCAATCAGATCAGTTACAAACAATAAAATATAGACCTAAATGAAGATTTTAACAACAGTTCTATTTGCGTATGCACAACTTTTTTTTTCCATGGTAAGGATGACCTTTGCATGGAATTGCCCATTACAAGAAATCACCAAAAGATTATTTTTTTATAGGCTACCTGTTTTTAGTCAACTTTAGCAGAGTTGCCAATAATTCTGGCGGGTACTGTATCATGGGTTATGTTTTTCACTCCGGATACTTGAATGGGGCCCCTTAGTCAAATAACACAGGTCATGCTATGTGTGATATTCATGCTTTGTAATTGGCATCTTTTTCACAGTAAGTTGGCTTAAATCTGTTGATGGTAATGGCATATTTGTAAATCCCAATCTGTCCATTTCTTTCCACAAAACTTTTTTATTTTTCAAATGTTTCTACCGGGAGGACATGCCCCCGGACCCCCATTGCTTACTGAGTTACAAACTTTCTGAGCTTGACTGGCCCAGTGGCTCATACTCCATCCATGCTTAATATAGTCTTTTGTGTGGGGTTGGGGTCCCATGTCGTGAGATATGTGCCCTTTTGTTTTTTCGCCCCTGTCCTTCAAAAAGTATAAGTCCGTCACTGATCAAAATACATCAGTTAGCTAATTTGTCCGTACTGTTATAGCTGGTTCTGGCAGGTGTAACGGAAGAGGTCAGTCTTGTGTCATGTCACATGTCATGAAAATTGTATAGCTACTGTAAACTGATGCTAAGCTGATTTACCTAATTAGGTCCAGTTGTATTGGTATAGTTATTACACGTACAGATGCCCATATTTTTCTAGTTACATATACTAGATAACCAAAATATTTTACTTGATTCCCTATAAAGTATAAGAAGGAGTGGGGTACAGATGTGATGTTTTATTTTGTGTCTTACAATTATATACTAGCAAAAACAACCCAGAGGCTAAAGAAATCAATCAGATAGGGTTAAAGTATGCACAGCAAGACATGCACAGAAGACAAGACTTGAAGGTCTCTATTCTTCTTCTTCACGTGTTATTAAAAATGTTCATAAAAAATATGCTTCCAATATATGATGGCCAAGCGGGACATGCCTGCTGAGTTCCGGACACTTCTGGGATGCACAGGCTTCTCTCCAAGATCGAAACCTCAAGCCTTAAGTCATCCGCTTCACTCAGGATTCCTCCCCTGTGATGGCAACGCTGCTGCACAAGCCACTCTCCCTGGCCGAGGAGAATTGATTAATTTTGGGTGCAGTTGCTCCGTAAAGCTCCTCTTCCTCTTGGTCTCTGGGAGAGTGCCCACATTCCAATGCTCTGAGGCGCTCGTGGCTCTGTCTTGTCTCTATCTTACCCTGCTCTCCCCACCTGCCTGCATTCACAAGTGGCACTCATCACCTGTGTTTGTTACAAGTTTTAACTATATATATTATGTACTCTATAAAGGTGCCGCATCATTTGTAATGCCAGACACTTTACAGATTAAGTTACATAATAATAATAAATAGAAGTAAATAACAATTAAACAAGTTTGAAGTGCAAAGAGGAAAGATATAAGAAGAGGTAAAGTAGTGGTACTGTACATATGCTACATAAGGGCCTTGCTCAGAGGTACAATGGTGCTACAGTAGCTCCTGAGATTGAACTCTAAACCTTCTGGTGTTTCACTTGATAGGCCAGATCTCAAAAGACTAGAACCACCACAAATCCACGATTAGCTTACCTTGTGATAATATGAAGATTTAGCTAAAACAGTTACAAGATCAACATTTTTAGCCTGTAGTTTTTGTCTTAGGAAAAATCGAACTTTTGTCGAAAGAGTATTGCCATTGTGCTTCCCCCCGTAACAACAGAACAACCTAACATCACAGGACTTTCTTCTCCTCTTTTTTTGTCAGTGTGACTTATTGTGCACATCCTCTGCATCTCACAACATGTGGAGGTACCCAGCCAGGCAGCTCTCTGTCCTCCTGATCCAGCCCTCTCTGTGATGCTTTGCCAGCGGTGTCAAACCTAAAGAACCAGGGATTAATATGCAGAGCCCTAGGTGTCCAATACCAATTGAAATACAGTACGCTCTCTGACCAGGTCAATATGAAATGACTAGATGTAATACAGAGTATATTCTAGCCATGTAACATCCAGTGGTCTGTTGGTAACTGGGTCTGTTTTGTCTACCCTTACTGACTTCCTGGTGTTTCTTTTCTGTTTCTGTCTTAGCGGCAAAAGACCAGGGCTACTTGGGCCAGCTTGTAAGAGTGGTCGTGGGACCGTCATGAATGAGCACCCCACCACCCAAGTGTTGCAACATTACAGCTTTTTGACTCAACTCACCTGAGACATCTGAGTCTGTAAAACCATCCTATTTGTCCCCTCATATCCGTCCTAGCTCCATGTCTATCTGACTGATGTCAGTGGGTTCTATTTTCTTGAAGGGCAGTGACAAATATTGGGGAAGGAGCAAAGTATCTTATCCATGAATTTAAGCCATTCTACTATATATTATAACATGGAAGCGTATTCTAGTTTACTACTTTTACTTAGCACAAGTTATTTCTGACAGCGTCATTTATCTATCAAGTGATAAACTCTAATAATTAGAAATAGTTGGTTCTGGGTAACATTTCGTAGGATATATTTGTACAGGTAAGGCTCAATTTTATATATAAAAAGATAACAACAAGGTAGATCGCTAAAGTTACACTACACAGCTTATGAATTCTACCCAACATTGTACTCTCCTCATGGACTGAATGTTAAGGACTACCCTACCCTGCTTGACTAACTCCTTCATCCTTTCTACAGCTCAGGTTCTGTGGGTACATTATGTGTACAGTGTGCTATCTCCTCCATAATATGGGAAAATACTCTTAATTTGGCCATCAAAGGATAAGGCCTACTAGATTCAGCTTGCACTTTTCACCTCTGGGTGAAAAGCTTAACAAACAAAACCAGGGGATTTATTGTTTTTTGCCAGAGAATTCACTTTTTTTGTACAGCACAAAGTATTAATGCAGAAGTTTGTATTTATAATTTTTACCTTTTTTATGTAGCCCTTGGGCGGGTGGTAGAACTGGTCGCTGATTCTCAGCCAGTGCTGTCCTTCCAATAGGCATTATACAGATTGTGAGAGAGTAATGAATTACCATTTCCATTCATTTCAATGGCAATTTCTAAACTAGGCAATTCAGCTCATGATACACCATGTACGATATGTGTGCAGGTGCAAATGTTTCATGGCGCTTAGCTCTAAACTTCAGATATGAAGACCTATACATGCTACATGTTTCTACACATGTTCAGTTAAAGGTTAAATTATTTGGCATATGTGTTTTTTCAAAGTGACTTACAAAATATTGATATTTAAATATTTAGATGTCCAGGGTATGGTGATGGAGTTGAGCAGGGGAGTCCCAGAGCCCCACCCTAAGACCTGTTTCAGTGGAATTAGCAGCATCCTTGGCAGAGAGGGATGGAGCGGAGTATTCAAGGGCCTCTGGGCTTGGTGCCTCTGAGGCTGCTTTTATTGTACTCTCTGTTTTCATTGAGACACTCCCATCTTTTATAGCGAGGCAATATGGTGGAAATTATGGAAAAAGCCTACAGTTTGAAGAGAGACCAACAGATTCCTCACAAGATGGCAGTGAGGATAGGAGCAGGCTTCACTCAATGTGTATACTTTAAACTGGCCTGGATAGTTATGCGCATATATACGCATACACATATGCATAGTGCGGCCTCTCTCCTACTTTACATACTCACAAGATGGCAAACATCACCGCTATGCCCAGGGGCGCAGCTACCCATTTTTTGAGGGGTATGCAACAACAAATTGGCGCCCCCCCCCCCCCCCTCCAAAAAAAAAAACAACAACAACTAAAGTAAAACAAAAGGCCAATAATGTATTACACATTATTATTTTTTCAGAAATTCTGCCGATTTGAACTTGAAGTATTGTTAAATGTCGCATTGTCACTTTAAGAGAGTCCAAACGGTTCTCATAACGTCCTTTTGCCAGCTGTTGCTCACAAAGGATAAGGCTGATCCAACTCTAGCCTTTGTTTGCGCCACATTGACAGCACAATATTAAGTTATTACAAGGAGTCTTCATTGTTAGGAAATGGAGACATGTAATGAGTTGTTGCTCGTGTGACATTTCTGTTTGCAGTTTGCCATTAAAAGTGCAGTATGAGCATGGTAGCCACCTAGCTATCTGAATGGAATAGGCTATGTTTCAATCGGCATATGCTTAGCAAACGCTAGTTAGTCTGTTAACATTAATATTTGCAAGCCTCCAAGCACAGACGTCACACTTTAAATCCTACCTGTTGTTTTTCACCATCCACTTATTTAACTACTGTCGCATCCCTTGACATGCCATCTCATTTTCCCTTTCTTTTTCTATTTTGAGCCCCCGACAGCTTTTTCGCTGTATCCATCTTTTTCCATAGACGAAAACTCACTACTCATAGGCCTACCTGCTCACCCAGCGCTTACGGCGCCCCCACTCCCTCTTCTATGTCAAAATTCTATGATGGAATCTTATGAGATAGGGCGCCTACTCTAGCCTGTTAGTCCTCCAAAATGTTATTTAACATTGAGGAAATGCAGAAATGATTTAGAAACGTACAACAGTAGCTACACATAGAAAATACCAAATATATTATTTTATTTTTTTTACCATCGCTTTGGCGCCCCCGTGGTGCCCCTATGCGCCGCATATAGCGCATACCCACTTTTTGCGCCACTGGCTATGCCAGAAGAGTTGTGTTCTAGAATAGTGGAGCTGTCCATGGTGCCGAAGAGCACTGTGGAATTGTGGTTTGGGTGGGATACAGCCCAATGACTGTAACCCTATATTGGTAGGCCTACAGCCCAGTGGCCTACCATTAATGCTACCACATCATAGTCAAATGGTTTCAAGGGTTCAATGGTTTGAATAATTTCTAACCAATTACATGATCCTGCCATCTAATATCAGAGTGGCTGTTGAAAAAGAAATAATCCTTTGTTGTGGTAAAAATAATAATAATATTAATAATCCCATAGATAAGGAAAATAGGGATCAAACGTTCGCTACTATCACAATGCATTTAGTAGGAATAATGTTCTCAGACATGCTACAGAAATTCTGTGAAGAAACTTAACTGTGTTTAGCATGACTGAGACCAACCAATCAAAAATCCTAGTTAACACAGTCTAACACCTGGGAGAAGGGATGCTTTCCTTATTGCAGGGACACTTAAGGACTGCCCCCCTCTCCTAGCATCCTGATGCTCTGCAGCATCTCTTCTTTTTTTCGTTTCTTTGTTGTGGGCATTTCCAGACACTCCCTAGCAAATAGAAGCACTTGCTGACACTCCCTAACAATTTGCTGAGAGTCATCAATTATGCAGGCTCGATGCACGGACCAGGAAGAAAGGTAGCGGATAGCGGCAACAATATGGCGACAACCGCAGTTTCTGACGCGTCTTTCCGGCATAGTTAACTGCGTGACATCTGTACTGGATCTTTCTACACCTGGAAAAAGTAAGTAGGCTGCGACGTTTTGCTGTTGTGGGCTCGAACAGCTTTCTGTGTATTGGCTTGCCGCGGAGGACTGGCTCCGGTACCTGGACTCTATTGCCGCAGAGCGCAGAGCGGTCTCACGCGCTCAGCATCTTTTCTGCTTGCGGTCGAATGTAATGCGCGCGCCGGCCATTGGGAGAGAATACGCAGGTAATAACGTCCAAATGCTGGTGTTTTATTTGTGCTTGTTAGCTATGTACTCGTAAGGCTGCGTGGGAACATGAGAAAAAAAGGTAAATTGGGGTGTTGGCCTTGCGTTCTGTTGGCTGGCATATCTGTGTCGAAATGTAGAATGTACGCAGATCGCGGGGCAGGGAAGTCCGAGCGTCAAACTTTAATGCGCCTGAATATTGTTCAGACACAGAGGGACGGAGTCATCCAAGAGAGCCATTATTTCTACCCACCATTCATTGTCTGCAGTTTTCCTCCACCCCCATCCAAAATTGTGCTATAAGACTTAGGCTGTAACTATGTTCCCCCACCCCACCCCGCCGTTCCCCACTGCTGCCTCTAGATCTGCACGGGCTCGCGGCTTCTTTTGTATGAGTTATTTTTCTTTCCGAGTAATTGGTCTGCTTTTTTGTTGTGTCACTTATTAAAATGACTGCTGCCAGCCGGAATATGAAAGGCGCCATTTAAGATGCCAGACGTCCAGTGTTGTTGGGACAGGGTCTGGCTGGGTTTGGCAGTCCCGTTGCGGAGTGCTGTAGCAGCACACTCAGGTACCGTGAGCGGGTGTGGCTTACCCATTTCATTGCCGTTTTAACTGTCTTATGAAAGAAACACACATACACACACGCGCAAGGCGGAAATATCGATAGCCTCGCCTGTCCGCACTGCAAACACACTGGCGCGTTTACCGTTAATGGAGCGGACGTTTGGGATTGACTGACTGACATTACCGTACCTCCCGCGGAAGCTCCACTGCAGTATTTTAGTATGGAGGTGAGGGCCCTGTCCAGGGCGGGCGCCTCGCTATAACCTGCTCTGTCTCGCTTGATTTTTCCTCTCCCTCTTATTTTCTCTCCCTTCTTATTTTATCGTTCTCTCTCGGTCTCTCACACACATTCACGCACACACACACAGGCGAACAGAGTGGTCCCCTGACACCGGAGTGCGCAAAACCGAGTAGACACGGGTTCCGTGGTCCAACGAGGACAGCGAGAGGGCAGTAGGAGAATAACTCGGGGACCGGGAGTAATTGTTGAAAGGCGATAAAGAAGTTCATTACGTGTTACCACTCTGACATCGCTTCCACCCTCTCTCCTCACTTCATGGGACTGTAGGCCAGGAAAAGGTGTACATGCATCCTGTGTGTGGGTGGGTGGGTGTGTGTTTGAGTGATCAATGGTCCATTTTGCCACTCAAAGTCGGTGAAAATTACGTTTTTTTTGGCCCTCTTTGAATACATGAATGAACGGAATTTAGTCATAAGTCAAATCAATCTATTAGAGGCACCACTGAGACACTGTCAGTCTCATACACACACACATTTTGCTGAAGTGAAAGTGGATGTGTCTTTTTTTATATAGTATACATAGGGAAAGCTCTGATGCATTACTCAAGTGTGAGAGGTGTGTGTGTGATGTTATGTGTATTATGCATTTTGATTGCTTTGAACCATCATCACGCATATTTCACAACACATCTGCACATTTATTTCAATGCTAATACCTACTGAAAGAAACTAAGATTATCATGTCTTCTGTAAAACATGCTAGAAGTAAGTGGTGCTATAGATATAAATCAATTTAATTTCAATTAATAGAACAAAATAGAACAGGACAGATAACAATGGAATTATATAGAATTCGTCAAATGAGAGTTCAAATGAATCGAATTGAGAGAGGAGCATGACAGCCGTTTACATATTAGAGTAAGATGGCCTGTTTCTCCTCCACATCGGTTACAATATAGCCTAACTATGCCCTGTGGAAACGGCTTAGCTGTGGTGCTCTGCTCTGCTCTGTTCTGCTGTTCGGAGCTGTGGTGCTGAGCTGAGTAGAGAGGGCTTGGTCCCCGTGTTATTGCCCAGGCCCGGCGCTTTTCCTCCGGTCTGCGAGCTGGCCGGCGGCTGCGCTTCTGCGGATTGGCCCGTTGGACGGGACGGGACGGCCCATCTCGTTCTCCTCCACGCCGGCTCACCTTGAGGCAGCATCCGCCGCTGTGGCTCGCACGGGAAGGAGACTTGGAGGTCAGGCTCTGGTAGTCATGTTGTTTCTCCTCTCTCTGTCAGTGCAGCTGCAGGCGTGAGCCGCGCACCGAAGGAAGGCCTTGTCACACACTCTCGTTCCTGTATTTATCTTTAAAATAGGATTCAATGCGGCTCAATCAAACAGAGCCGTGGTTGTGGATGCACTCTTAGGCTTCTCTTATTTGATTAGCTTTAGATGTTATGTGTGTGTGTGTGTGTGTGTGTGTGTGGAGCGGTGGGCTTTGACAGGGCATGCTGTGTGGAGAGACAGGCATTGCTATCGTAGGATGATTTACAGGAGGGATCGGTATATTTTCTCTCTCGGGATGCACCACTCGAGCTTCACACTCAAGATGGTTGGCCAATCTGTAATCGAGAACCATTAGTGGGATTATACAGCACTGGCCCGCATTCCCTGGCCCTTACTGGAAATGACCACCCCTCTGAGCATTATGAATGACTGTGAATGACTCTTGTGACCTAGGAACGACTCCTCCCGTGATTCAGGGTGGCTGTGCAGCAAATTGTGCACGGTGATTTGAGTGCAACTGATGATTCAGCTTTAGTCATGTGACAACATGCGCCTGCATGGCAGGCAGATGGATGTACCACTACCGTAATTATCTGTCTGACCTCCATGCACTTGTCTGTTCACACACTCGATTGAATGGCTAATTAGCTATTAAAGTTCATACATAGAGTTGTTTTTTTCTATAGTATCAAATTCAAACTAGCAACCTGTTCCTAAAACTTCATAGGCCTACTTTATGTTACATTTGTTTTTATTTTTGACACAGCTAGAAATACCTCAGTCTCACAATAATAGCATGCTTCTCTCTCTGAGAGAGAGGGAAAGTGTCAGGAATCAGCTCCTAGAAAAATATATGACGAGCTGCTTGACAGCTTAAATATTATATGTACAGTATGTAAGGTTTGAACTGTAGTTGTTATTTGTTATGGCCATACAAAAAGGATGGTAAGAATAACTCAAGAATTGTCTTTAATAATAAATCACTTAAACCTTTCAAATTTAGCATTTCATGAGACTGCACTAAAAGGAAAACATTTTTTTTTTTTTTTTTTTTTTCAAATTTTGCTTTTTAAAGAACATTCACTATGAAATGTAAAACCAATAGTGAGGTGCTGCAGTGATTGTTTAAAGGATGCAGGGCATACTAGCATTACATTACATTACATTACATTACATTACATTTGGCTGACGCTTTTTAACCAAAGCGACTAACAACATGGTGCCTAGCAGATGCCTATGCCACATTATTAGGTTGGATTTGACAAAGCAATATTTCAAACTTTAGAGTTTAGAACAGTTTAAACCATCCCCTCAATAATTCTGTTGGACTAGGCATAATTTGCAACTAGTAGATAGGTTTGATGTCTTTTAACTTTGAATTCCAAAATGCTCTAGCCTGTTAAATATGTTTTGTTTTGAATTAGTGCTGACCATTATAAGTAGGGGGAGTCAGCAACTCTCATCTGCTTATCACAACAGTAACCAGACATAATTATCCTCCATTGGCTATGGAAAGGATTAACTACCAACTATTAAGTAATAAGCACATTTCAAATTTAAGTTCAGATTTATAGTGTTTTACCTAAGCACAAGTTCAGTCCTTGGCTAAAAGGAATACTTATGAATAATACATTGTCAATATCAATTTTGAAAGTCTGCTGTGTGTTTCATGTTTTTATTTTACTCTATAGCATAACTCTTTTAACTAGCCATCATATTTGCTACTTTTGTTATTTTCATTTCATGCTTTGTTGCTCTTTGTTCTTTATTCATTTTCACATTTCAGTTTGTCCTCCTTTGTGAAGCTGCTTTGAAAAGTTAAATTGTGAAAGATGGCATAAAATTATCTTAAAAACTATTCCTGCTTTTTTCATTTGTAGCTGAAATGACAGGATGATTTGGTGTGATGTGTGCTACAGTGGCAATGTACTGTAGGTGTGTGTGGCTGTGTGGGTCTGTTTTCTGTCAGTCAGTGCACATTTTTATTTTCTTTTAAAGATGCTATATTTAGGATTTGTAGTTAAACATTTTCTAAAAAAATGACCTAGAAATAGCAAAAGAATATGAAGAAACAACCATTTTGTCTTTTTTCTTTCAGAGTGTCTTTGCTCTGTGTTGCCCAGATATCCACTGAAATTAGCATGCTACCCAGCTAGCTTCATAAGACAATGCATTTTGTAGCAAATAAGGTTTTGTTTTCTTAAACACATATTGCTTCACAACCTGACACAAATGCAGACGTGTGTAAAGCTTTATAGTCCCTTCAGATGCTGGGTCCGGCTGCTTGGAATTTGTTTCTGTGTTTGGGGACTTCAGCTTCAGTATTGCAGTGCTGACAAATTTGACCATGGTTTTCTGCTTTCAGGGCACCACAAACAGTGAAAGTATTGTTGCTGTCGATGCAAAACCTCACATCTCAGAAAGCAAGTTTTCAGGAAGAGGCCTGAAATAACGTTACAAATGTCATTTACAATTAATGTATGTTGACACACTAGATGCTGTTTTGCAATTGCAATTTTTTTTAAAGATTCATGAAAGCTGTGCTTTCATTTGGAATCGCCCTTTTTAAATAATTTTAGTGTGTTTTTTTATTAGTGCACCATATACAGTAGGGCTCTCTTTTTTCTGGCCATGCAGATTTTCTGACTGGCATTTCTAGATAAACAGTCAGTGTTTGTCAGCAAAGACCATTCAATATTATTGCAGACCTCCATACTTTCTGACCATTAGATCAGACAGGAAATAGTTTGAACGGTACACTGGGTACACTGGTATGTTTAGAATGTTGTAGAATGAGGGTTCAGATGGAATTTTAAAATCTGTTTCTTGATGAATGCAATAGAATGTTCCAAGCTTACCGGCTGAAGGGTGGCTGTCCATTCAGCCTTTGGCATGCATTTTCCCCCTCCCCTTTGTAGAGCTCCAACCATAGTGACTCAGGGTGTAGCAGTAGCTATGTGAATCAACGCCAGAAATGTAATCTATGATGTTTTGTGGCCTAAGTTAATGAAGCACTTAAATCACTCTTAGGTTGAGTCTGAGAGCAGGGAAAAGTGAGGGTAGACCGGAAAAAGGTCTGGCTCTGGGGTGATGTGGGTCTTCTCTCTCTCTCTCTCTCTCTCTCTCTCTCTCTCTCTCTCTCTCTCTCTCTCTCTCTCTCTCGTTCTTGTGGGACAGAGGTGACTGGTATGTTTGTGTATGTGTGTTACTTTGGGGTAGACTGATATAGTGTGTGTGTGTGTGTGTGTGTGTGTGTGTCATCAGGGCATGTGAGAGTGTGAGAGGAGAAGCGCTGGGCTGAGGTGGAGTGTTGTTAGTTTCAGCAGCGAGATGGGGCCATGTTTGGTAATGATGTCTCCTCTAACCTAGCCTACCCTGCACCTCTCCTCCCGCTCTACTGAGAGGACAAATGTGCTGCTTTTTGCCTTTTTGGGTTGCAGCGGAATAGCAGCAAATGCTTGGGTCACGTAATTTTATATTTTAACATTCTCAATTAGAATATAGTCAGCGGATGTGCCAGCACCATAGGTCAATCAAACAAGCGCCATCCTTGTCCACAGACAGACTGCTTGAGCTCAGGGTGACACAAGAAAAAAGGTTTCTCTACAAAACCACACATTTGCCTTTTATTCCACTAAGCAGAAGCCATACATGGGTATGTACATGGGTGGAGCGTTAGCTTAGGTATGGAACAGATATACACGTACACACTGTGCAATTGTTGAACTCATCCAGCACCACACACCATACACATAGTCTACCAGTCTATTTTTTTATCAGTAATTATATGTGTCTGTTAAATAGTTTGTCAGTGGTATTGAGAAGTACATAAATATAAATACACATTAATTGGTCCGGTGGCTCAAATTGGAATTGAAACTATGTGTATAAATATCAGGTAGATAATTTATTGCTTTCAATACAAAAACAACAAAGGAAAAAACATGCACCTCTAGGAGTAACTGGTTTAATTTCCCCTAAACACGGAAACAGAGGCATAAATATTCATGTCAGTGGGCAGAGCAGTCTTCCCCAGCATACCTGGGGAAAGCGCAGCGGTGTGAGCAGCAGACACAGGCATAATCAGATTGATCTGGTCAAACCCACATTAGATTTAGCTTCTGCTGACTGGCCACTGGGAAAATCTGTGCTGAGTGTGTGTGTGTGTGTGTGTGTGTGTGTGTGTGTGTGTGTGTGTGTGTGTGTGTGTGTGTGTGCTCCTGTTTCTCTGGCAGCCAGCACAGAGCCGACTGGCCAGCGCGTCACTGCAGCTAAAGCGTACAGCCTCACCGAGGCCAAGGGCTTTTATGACATAAGACAGGGCATGAGCCTGTACACTCGTCTAGTGGACAGAGACAAGGAAACAGGTTGAAATGAAAAGCCTGTTTAAAATAAACAAAGTCAGGAATGTTGTTTGGTGTTTGATTTAATTTAATTCTGAATGAGGCCAAGGGCTTTTATGACATAAGACAGGACATGAGCCTGTACACTCGTCTACTGGACAGAGACAAGGAAGCAAGGGTGGGTTGAAAAGAAAAGCCTGTTAAAATGTAAATAAACAAAGTCAGGAATGTTGTTTTCTTTTCTAGAACCCATTGTGTTTGAATGGTTTGATTTTTATTACATTGTTTTTAATAACATTTAATTCTGAATGAAAAGTCAAAGTTCTTGTCAGGGCAGATTTTCATTATTATTGTTGTTTATTTTTGCCATTGTTTGCCTTTATTCCAATAGGACAGTGAAGAGCCAGTGTTGTTGCCATAGGAGGTAAAGGACTCGAAAAGGCACACTATGGTACTGAGTAGGCACAGTATGGTACATGGTACTGGGTAGGCACAGTATGGTACTGGGTAGGTAGGCACAGTATGGTACTGGGTAGTGCAGCGTGTGTGTGTGTGTGTGTGTGTGTGTGTGTGTGTGTGTGTGTGTGTGTGTGTGTGTGTGTGCGTGTGTGTATTCGTAGGTTGAGCTGGACACATGCATACGCTTTCTTCATTCTTCAGTATGTGTAGGCACTTTGGGAGCGGAATGTATACAGTAGATGTGCACGTGTGGATCAATGTCACTAGACAGTTAGCCTTCTTTTCCCATAGTGCGCAATGTTTGCTACATTAAAAACCGACACAAGCTGGTGGAGGGTGAAACTGATGCTTTGGAAGAAGAGACAATTTACATGGCGAAGACAAGGGGCCTACAACCTCTTGTCAGACAAACTGATTTAACAAACATGGCAAAACCATGCAACATACAGTTTTCTGGTTTGAAAATTATACTGAGTTGATTGTAAATTAATGAAAAGGTTGGTGGCTGGTGGAGATATAGGGTAGTTTATGTCCTGGGTGGGATGTTTAGGACAAAATGATGTATCATATGTAAGAACAGGGAAGCATAGTGTGGTCTGAAAGATATATTGATTCATTTATGAAGCAGGGCGGTGGCTACAGTATAGCTGATGTAGGTTGTGGTCAGGACCAGCAGTCTCTCCTCAACAAACGGACATTACAAGGGGAGCCGCAACAGTAGTGTTGGTGTTTTGCATCTCAGGCAGGCTGGTGCCTGTGAAGTACCATGTTCAAGGCCTTTCAGTCACCTCTGCCCTCCCCACGCGTTCTCATACATGCCCACCCAGGGGGAGCCGTAGTGCACTGGTGGCATTGGCATCCTGCACCACATATGGGTCCAGTGCCCGCGGGTACCCTGGTGGAGTACGGCCTGAGGTCATTTCTCAAACCCACTCCTAATCCCTCTCTCTCTCTCACCCTCTCTGAGCTGCCTCCTCCCTGTCTAAAAATAAACTAAAAAAAGAAACTGACAAGATCGACTAGATCTTGGTTTATATCTAGTTTTAAATGGTGGTAAGTCAGCCTTTGATATGCTTTAAAGTTATTTGGTCTTCAGACAAAGACTGAGAACCCTGCTCGACTTTGTTTATATTGATAAGATGACTGATTTTGAGGATTTGTCAAGTCAACCTTTAATGTATTATTTTGTTCCTTGAATCCTAAGGTTTATATCAGATTATATTTCATGCATAAATCCAGTAATTTGATTCCATAGTTGACCAGGTTACTATACCAGGTTACAAGTTATGCTGCAGGTTACTTTATGTTTTAATATGTTAGCACAGCCTGTCATAGCCTAACTTGTAAAGTGTAAAACAATCTGATTGGAAGATTACATCCAGCAACAAAAAATTACAGTTCTTTCAAATATGCAGAACAGACTATGTATGTATGTGTTTGCATACTGTATGTGTTTGTTAACTAGCAGCAATATAGCCATGAACACTATTGTATTGTATAGGGTGCAGTTACAAACTAATTTCTTTGCTACAATGCACTGTGTTAAATCCCATATTCAACCTTGATTTAGTTTGATTTGATTTTAAAAAGTAAATTATTACCAATAGCATTTATCCTAAAGTCATAGATGATGCAATGTCTTAACAAGCTTGCAGCATCTGGTCTCTGCTATATTGATCAGCAGTTTGCATAATACCTCATATTCCACTACGAATAATGACTTGTACTGTATGTACCCCCTGTTGATCTATTACTGTTGTTGTTATAGTGATTATATTTCTAAAGATTATCCTGGTAGGTTGTATGACTTGGATCAATCAAACTACATCATTACTCAGACAGGGCTCGACACACAGGCCAGGTTTTCTCCTCAGTGCGTGACATATTTCTATATTGCACAATATTATATGGTATTACATGACCAGAATTTTCATTTATATACATTTGAACACTTGACCTATATATCAGCCATGTTGACGCATATATTCACAAATGATTATGTGTGTTGGTTTTGAACAGAGGATTGCTTTTCAGCTGGTGTATTTTGTAAGATCTCATTCTGCTTTGTCTTTCCCCACCCCCCCCTCCCTCTCTCTCTCTCTCTCTCTCTCTCTCTCTCTCTCTCTCTCTCTCTCTCTCTCTCTCTCTCTCTCTATGCTGGTGGGGAGTTTGATTTCCAGTTGCCCCGAATCCAACTAAATGTCTTTGATCTCTAATATAGTAACTTTAACCAATCTCTCCCTCCTCTCTCTCTCTCTTACTCTCTCTTTCTCTCTCTCTCTCTTCTCCATCCCTATGTGATGCATAGATCTTAATGGATTATAAATAGAGTGCTCCACGCTGCAGGATGCGAAGATGGCCGCCCCCCTGTTTGCAACTCCAGGACCTGACAGTTTCAAGTACTTCACGCCCGAGAGTCTCATTAACATCGAAAAGCGCATTGAGGAAGAGCGCAAGAAGAAGCCTGTCAAGCCACGCTCGGACAGCAGTCACCGCGATGAAACGGAGGACGATGGGCCAAAGCCCAACCGTGACCTGGAGGCAGGCAAGAGCCTGCCTTTCATCTACGGGGACATCCCCCCAGGCATGACGGCCACACCGCTGGAAGACCTGGATCCCTATTACCAGACCATGAAAGTGAGTAGAGTGGACGGGTCAGAGGTCAAGAGGTTCAAGGTCAAGCCTGGTGGATAGGGAGGGGAGGGGAGTGATGTTTGCAGGTGCAGGGATAGATGGAACAAATGCGGCTGGTGGAGATGGCTTTTTGTCACCCAGGGTATCTGATATGTACACACACACACACACACACACACACACACACACACATACACGTATACATGTACACAGAGACTCTCTCTCTCTCTCTCTCTCTCTCACACACACACACACACACAAACACACACTGTTCTACAGCTTTCAATATAATTGCCCTCTGCATCAGGACATCCAAGGTCTGTGATGTCCTTTAATCACACCCGCTCAGAGAGATAAGGCTCTTTTAAGCGGCTCTTTGGGGCTAAACACTGCTGCTGATGGTATGAATCTTTAACATAATGCTTACCTGCTCTGCCTCTGCAGAGCTGTGATAGTGTGTCAGGGCTACAGTTTTACTCAATGGAATACGTGGCAATGTTATAATAAAAAAATCTCAAATGTTATCAAATATAATAATATCTACATGTAGCTCAGAGATTTGTTCACGTTTGCTGTGATTTCTCTGTAAATCTTTGCGAACACTTGCAAACCTTTTGAGGAGGTACTGTAGTTCTCAGCGAACATACAGGGGAGCTGGGCAAAGGGTTTCCGTTGAAATAGAATGTTAACACAAAATTGTTGAAATTGAACTGTCACTGTGTGCCATTAACTTTGCAATGCACAGACCAATTTTGACCTGAGTCCACTATATACAATATATACAACACAGTGTTTAGATGCCATTTCTAATCACCTGAACATTGCTGTGCTCAAGTTCATGTTGAATTGTCAGTGTTTGTGCTAACTGCAGTGTTAAATTAAGTGTGAATTACAGGTCCTCTTAGAGTCATCTCTGTCGACTCTGCTGCAGAAGGCCAGTCTGTCATTAGCGGAAGCCTGTAATGCCAGATTTTGGCGGCGGAAGCCCAGACTACGGTGACAGTAGTGGTCATCCTTACCCACCCCCCACCAGTGGCAGCCCAAGCTGCTGTGACACTGGTGGGCAGCCGTGCCAACCTTTGGCAGCACAGGCTCAGGTTACTGTGGCGTCTCTGTCTGCCGTTGGCATCAGTAGTCTGTCCTCTGCCTGTGGTGGTCTGCCTGTGGCTCTGTCCATCATTGGCCAGTGGTTATTGTGACACTGTGCTGCCTGCTGACTGAGTGCCATGGATATGTACTAGGACATCAGGATGCATTAATACATTAAGACATGTTGAGGTTCCAATGAACATGCAATTAGAATTTCCTTAGGTTCCAAAGAACATGCAATTAAAATTTCCTTAGGTTCTAATGAACATTCAATTAGAATTTCCTTAGGTTCTAATGAACATGCAATTAGAATTTCCTTAGGTTCCAAAGAACATGCATTAGGACTTCCGGTAACACTTTCTATGAAGGTCATTGTTGTAATGACTTATGCATGATATAAAGTGATCATAAGTCATTATAATCATTTGCAAACAAGTATAAGACTATAGCAATCTTCATAATGCAATATGAACTGTTGCTTTAATGTATTATAACTAATGGTTACACCAGATTATAGCATTATTAGCCAAAAATCTCAGATTATTTTGTATAATGCATTATATCACCAACCATGCCGACTCATAACTACATGGCCTGGTCATTGTGCCAATGCATTTTAACAACTTATGCATAGTCCTTTTACAAGATGCAATAATACCTTATAATCGTTTTTAACGTGAGATAAGGTTACAACAAATATGTATTAGGACTTCCTTAGGTTCCAGTGAACATGTGTTAGGAGTCCCTTCATTTTTTAACTATTAGGACTAATTAAGGTTTGTATGAAGATGTTGCGTGTCTCTGTGGTAGAACTGCTGTCAAAGAACATGTTCTGTTTTCACAAGCTTCAATGTGATGTGCCCCTGAATGTATCTTTATTTACTTTGTTGAACATGCTAACATGGTGGACTACCTCTGCTAACATGCTAACATGGCGAACTACCTCTGATATGTTTACATTGTGTCCACTCCATAATATAGAATTATTTTTCTTTATCAGTGTCAATCTCAATCAACTTTGACATGAGACTAAAGACTGCATAGGAATTTTAACCTCTCTCTCTCTCTCTCTCTCTCTCTCTCTCTCTCTCTCTCTCTCTCTCTCTCTTTCCACAGACATTTATAGTACTAAACAAAGGGAAAACAATCTTCAGGTTCAGCGCAACACCGTCATTGTATATCATTAGTCCGTTCAGTATTTTCAGAAAAATAGCAATTAAAATTTTGATACACTCATATCCTTTTGAAATACAAATAAAAATGTTCTTAAAGACTTCCTGCAACAGGAGAGAATTTGCTCTCATGTACCTACCATGATTACTCAAGATTGTATTGGCAAAGCACACAGACACTGTGTGAAAATAGACCATTTGGTGCCTAAGTAGTGTCATGGAAGGGCTTACAATATGCTGAATACAGCTGTTTTGTGGACATATTGTAAGAAATACACTGCCGTTCAAAAGTTTGGGGTCACTTAGAAATTTCCATTCCACTCCATTATAGACAGAATACCAGCTGAAATCAGTTGCATTGGGTTTTTTTTAATCAGGGTAGAAGTTTTCAGATTACATTATGTGCTTACATAATTGCAAAAGGGTTCTCCAATGTTTTCTCAGTTACCCTTTTAAAATGATATCAGATTAGTAAACAGAATGTGCTTTGGAACATTGGACAAATGGGGACTGATAATGGGCATCTGTATACTTATGTAGATATTGCATTAAAGATCATCAGCCATTTCTTTCTACAACAGTCATTTACAACATTAATGATGGAAACAAGGACATTTCTAAGTGACACCAAACTTTTGAACGGTAGTGTATATCTTTACATTGTAGTGTAAATCTCAAAACTAGAGACAAGCCAGGCAAAAGCAATAAGAAGAGATAAGAATATACTGTGAATTGGCAAGACAAAAAAGGGGAAATTGAACAAATTCTACATGCAAACATACACCTGTACACTCAAACAAGCTCCCCTGAGCATTTTGTATTATGCAACTTTCTTTTAGCAAATGAGGTGGTATACCAGAAAACTGGGACGGGCGCAGGAAAACCGCAGACTCAGGAAGTGTCCAGAAGCCTTACTCACATATGGGAATTTGCCTGAGAGACAGATCAGGTTACTTTGTTCCACCTAGCAGTGGCCATGGCGGCACACCAACCAATCAGATGTGATGGGCAAAGTTTGATCCTGTCAGTATTATAGAGAAACAGCTGTATTTCTGCATCAGTGAAAAAAAATCTGTCAATGACACAGCAAATGAAACAACTCCAAACTATACATTCAAGTGGCACATACATTTGTGACGTGAAATATAGCACAACCAGCATATTCCACTTCTGCTGCAGGAGATCCTTCAAGTTGTTCAAACTTTGAGTCTGTGTGTGTGATATACAGTAGTGTGTGTGTACAGTAAATGGCCAATACAAGCATCTGAGCTTTGACTGTCACATAGTTTCTAAATAGGTTTGGTTGTGTCTACTTATAATCAGTGTGTCATCATCTGCATGATTAGACAGTCTACTGTCATTGTACAAACCAGAATGGTGTGTGCCTGTGCGTTTGTGTGTGTGTGTGTGTGTGCGTGCGTGCGCGTGTGTGTGTGTGTGTGTGTGTGTGTGCGTGTGTGTGTGTGTGTGTGCGTGTGTGTGTGTGTGTGTGTGTGTGTGCGTGTGTGTGTGTGCCAAGGCCACTCTGTTTTCCTTAACTCCCTCCCTACATTATTCAGCATGATCATTATGTGTACTATTTTGACAAACTGCGTATTCATGACATTTAGCGATCCACCCAATTGGTCCAAACAAGTGGAGTAAGTACTTAATTTCCTTTTCCTCTATTCCTACTGTTTTACAAATACATTTTTGCACACAAATCTAAGTTTGTGTAATCTCCTTCAACTATTTTGAAAAGCTAAATTCTTCACTATGCAATACGTATACAAACTAAGTGTGTATGTACAGTATATAATATGAATACAGCACTGATAATAATAACTAATGTCCAAAGTCTTCATTTTTAAAAACATATTTATGTTTATGTTTCCTTGACTATGTCATTCTATGTCATTTCTGAAGATAAATACTGAGTTTGTGCTTGTGCAGGTATGTTTTCACCGGAATCTACACCTTTGAATCTCTGACAAAGATTGTTTCCAGAGGCTTCGCTATAGATAGCTTCACTTTTCTCCGGGATGCCTGGAACTGGCTGGACTTTATGGTCATATCCATGGCGTGAGTTTCGCACACACATGTATACCTACCTAGATGGTCATGTATGATGATGAATCAGTCTGTGTGCCAATTCAGTCATTTTTGTCGTTTTCATTCTGTCTCTTGCAACTAAAAGAGTTTGCCAGCAATATCTGAGGAATTATGAACTAAATAAACAAATGACACATTTTAATGGTGAAATTGCTGTTATAATAATAACTCTTTCAGATAATATTATATTTCAAGTGATGTAGATATGTATTATTTGTTTATAAAGTTATAGGGAATGGGAACACAGTTCAGTTAACCAATTCTTTGATCATACCACTTACAGTAATATGGCAGGTTTGTATGATTGTTGTAGCCACCAAAATGTTGAAATTTCAGCCCACAATTTGGTGCAGAATGACAACCTTGTCAGATGGTAAATGATTCTGACAGTTCATTTATAATGACATATAGATGCACACACTACACACACACTCAGTAACTCAGACATATACACAGTCTTTCACACTCACATAATCAGTGAAATCACTCAAATACACACAAAACAGTCCACTTCAAACTGTAAATAGTGATGCATAAGACAGCTCCCTTTTGAGTAGTGGCCCTGACATAGGATATCATAGACATGATACACATCCATACATTTGAGAATGCAGACCTCAGTCAAGTCTAAGTTGAATCTAAGTGAAGCTTTTGTGCCAGTACGTATTTCTTAATGCACTATAAGGAACTGACTACACTACTCCCTTGTGTAATAGCGGTCCACATTATATACACGCCCATAGATTTGAGAATGCAGCCCTTCAGACCTCAATCAAGTGCAAGTGGAATCTGAGGGAAGCTTTTTTGCCAGTGTGCATTGCTTAATGCACTACAGAGATGTGCTGAGTCAGTAGGCCGGGTCAAGTTACCCTAGTCCTGAGCTGATCTGACGTCATCACCCTTTTATCAGAGTGTCAGGTGGAATGTGTTTTAGGCACATCGACATAAAAATCTTCTGTTTTAAATTTGACTACCTAACCATGGCAAATATTATTATGAGTGTAATGGTTGTGCTATTTAAAAATTTTTTTTAAAAAAATAAAAAAATTACGCTGTCATTAAAAATACAGGCGTACAGGAGTGTAGCCTTAGTCTAATTCACGACTCCACCAATCAATACCTCAACTGCATTCTCAAGCAGCAAGCAATCCATCCCCTCCACATGCAGCCCTTTGCTTAGCCCCTCCGCTCTCCCATGCGAAAGGAAAGAGCAAGGAAAGAGATGAAAAGAAGAGAAGAGGTAAAATAGAGAGAGAAAGAGATAACCAAAAAAATCAGAATATAGTCAATAACAGCAACAGACAGACAAACAAACAGACAGACAGACAGACAGACAGATTGATACAGTGGATAGATAGATAGATAGATAGATAGATAGATAGATAGATAAAATACATTAATATGTATCACCTATGTAATTTTAAAACTGTATAGAACAACTTTTACTGAACGAGATTCTGATACACTCCTTTAGCCTGATGTTTGGTGTACAAATTATCGTTTTGCTTAAATTATCGTGCATCGTTTTGCTTATTTTAGTTTCAATAGGGATGCCACTGCAATACATTCATCTACATCACAGAAACCAAATTTGAAAAGTATTTTTTTAGACTTAAAAACTGTTAAGATGAACATGTGACAACTTTAACATACATTTATCATAATGCTAGTTTCACTCAGTTTACTAGTCAGTAGCCTGGCTCTGATCTGGAACATGTGTGACAGACCAAGCAGCCACTGACATTGCTTTCAAAGTAAACTACTAACGCCCTGTGAAGCAAACAAACAAACAAGCAGAAGAAGCAAGAAATGCTTCATTGCGTCTGCAATGTTAAGTTGGACACTGCTGTTATGTCATTTTGCAAGTTTCAGATATTTTCAGATATTTTAACAGGATTTTGTGTTTTAATTTTCTGGAAATGTATTTCCCAGGCCCCTAATTGAAGTGAGAATTGGCTCCCACATACTGAGGGCATGTTGATATGACAGCGGCTCAGTTAGCCCATTTCATTTTTTATTATGTTGTCTGAATGTGCTCCCCGTGACAGATATATAAAAATAAGCGTAACACCTCAAAAACCAGAACACTGCAATATTTCAGTTTTGAGGAATTGTTCATTCCAACATACTTACAAAACAAGTCTTCGTCTGAGGCCAAGCACATGACACACATAAAGAGAGACCACAACCATGTCATATGTGGGTCCACCAACTGAGACACATAAAGATAGACCACTACCATGTCATATGGGGGTCCACCAACTGAGCGTCTTCTTTTTCTTTATTTTCTGTATGATGAGTATCTTTCTCCCTCTCCGCCTGTTTAACCATTACTGTGGCAGCATTCCTGTCAGTGTAACGTGCCTCAGTGTGTTCAACTGTAGGCAGATTTTGTTTTTAAAACATGCAGGGTGTGGGTAGCTCTATGGCAGAGACCTATTTATGGTCCTCCCAAGGGATGGACTCAGGCCAGGTCTAGGGATGCCCCCCTCTTGCTTCCTGTTCTCCACCTCCCCCCTTTCTTCTTGTCCTCTCGGTTTCCCACCTCTGGCTTTGCAGTTGTGTGTTACTCCTGCCCTGTGGTGGTGTTGTGCTCAATTGTGGTGCTGAACATGAGTTGGTTTGTGTATGTGCAGTATGTATGTTTGTGTTGTGTGTGTGTGTGTGTGTGTGTGTGTGTGTGTGTGTGTGTGTGTGTGTGTGTGTGTGTGAGAGAGAGAGAGAGAGAGAGTGTGTGTGTGTGTGTGTGTGTGTGTGTGTGCAGTATGTGTGTGTGTGTGTGTGTGTGTGCAGTGTGTGTGTCTGTTTGTTTTTGTGTGTGTTGTGTCGTGATTGTTCTGTGTGTGTGATCCTCCCTTGTTTCAGATATGTAACAGAGTTTGTGGACCTGGGGAATGTGTCCGCGCTGAGAACATTCAGGGTTCTGCGAGCTCTGAAAACTATTTCTGTGATTCCAGGTGAGACGTGCTTAAACTCGAAGGCTGACTGGCTTCATGTGTGCTTCCTAAGGCTTCTATTCCACATGGGATGCCATGGAAACAGTGCTTTAATTAATTTGCGTTTGTGTTATTGCACTCAAAAATGGTGATGACACATTTTTGATAGGCTTTGCAGTCTACTCCCTTTTATGCATCAATGTAAAACACCAAGTTGTTTTCAAAACGTTACAGATTTAAAAATGCTTTTTGTCATAGATTTCTCCAGTGTAATGTAGGCAGGAAATACCCGACCACTTTTCACACAGAACAACCTTTTGTCATGTTTCATTAATATATTCAAATGTTCTGTGGATTGGCAAGTAAACAATATCATCCTAAACTATTATTTTTGGCTAGACTAATATTTTGCTATGTATCGGTATGAACTACTGTATGTCTAAAGCCCATCATTACAGAACTCACACAAGTTTTACTCATCCTAGCACATCTACCCTTTTTCACACTCAATCACACTGTCTAGTTGTCAAGCAAATTACATAAATTAAACAGTATCCGTCTCTCCCCATGTACACATTGTTGCTAATTGGCCTTACTCTTAAAATAGCTAACTTATCTAATTACAAACTCAAAAGTCTGGTATTCCTCTGAAGTCGTTACATATATTCACTTTAGCTACTAAGTTGATGATAGAATGTTCCGGCCACTCATGTGCCCAATAAATTTCACTTGCAGTCTTTTCTGTATTGTTCCAAGGCTAGTTGATAATTAAAAGATGATAGAACACTTAGATAAGTTAAGTGATAAAGAGTTTGTAGAAAGACAAGTAGTTGATAGACATGTTAACTGAGAGAGAGAGGTTAGTAGTTAATAGAAAGGCTGCAGGTTAATGTACAGAATTTGTTGATAGAACGTTCCGGTTACTCATGTGACACTTGCACAACAAGTTTCACTTTTCACCAGTTTCTTCTGGGTTTCTTCCACGTCCTTAGGGTATGGTATCACTGATTTGCTCTGCTTGAGTCCTTCCTGCATATAAATGTTGATAGAGTTTCTATAGACCACTACTACTACTCTAAGAGTGACTGACTGTATGGCTTCACTTGGAAAGCTTTAAGTCTTATACTTGTCCATTCACAGTTGAAATGTGGATTTTCATCAATCTTTTCAGCATTGTTGTTTCTTGCTGTTAAATCTCATTTCATCACAAGTCTCTGTGACATTTTGTAGTACACGTTTTGGTTAGATACCTGCAATGTTTCTTTACCATTCTCAAGAGCTAATTTATTCATAATGTTGTGCACCAAAACAAAGTTCTCCTATTCCCTTCCTTCAGTCACCATGGTGCAACAAGACACTGCACTGTTTCTTACTCTTAAAGCAACATGGTAAACTGTGGGTGTTTTGAGAACATGTTTTAGTGTATGGTAATGGCCTTTCATACCTTTACAGAACTACTGAACTAGACCTACTCAACTGAGCACAGCTAATCAACTGAGACTTCTCTACCTTGCTGGATTTTGTGGTGTTTCTTTACACCGGATTTCCATTCACTTTGGTCATGACCAGAAAGATGACTTGTTTTACCTATTATTGAAAAAAATGGTTATTTTTATAAAGATATTATATCTTTTATTATCTATTCCTTTTCTTGAATCTTTTTTATTCCGTTTTAGACAACATCTTTTTAACCAGCAAGTTGCACACCTCCACTAAGGTGTCTAATTCACAGTCATGGTTAGAACTCATTCATTCATACTGTGTCTATTCTACACATCCAGAAGATCACCCTGGAAGTCTGTGTCCATTTTCTCTGTTGCTGGTGTGCCCTTTACTACAATCTGAACGTTTTACTCTTTTTGGAGCCACATCTCTTAGATTGACTTCTCTTGTGTGATTGACTTCCACAATTCTGGGAACTTTGCTTGGATTTCTGCTTGGAGGATTGTCTCTGGCCACATCTTTCACCACCTTTACTCTTCCTAACTTGACATTTTCTTGGTGGCCTGTTCAATGGGAGCAATCAGAGCTATTTTCTCTCTTTCTCTGACATGCATCCTGATAGAGACATCACAACACAACACACATGCTACAATATACAAATGGCTTCAGAAATGTGGAAAAGGTGCCAAAAAGCCTACGACATAGTATAGTTTAGTACAGTATAGTGTAGTCTACTACAATCTACTATTGTATATTGTGTATAGTGTTGCACAGTAGTTTAGTGTAGTTTAGTAGATGATAGTATAGTGGGGTTTGGTAGAGAGACTAGAGACCTATAGTATAGTATAGATAATGCTAATGTAACCATCCAGTACTATAAGCCCAGTATTTTCTCACTGATATGGGAAAGTAGGTGACACTGGATCTAGTCTCTACTGGATGTTGTGATTGTAAAATTCTGCTGTGATTATGCGATGAAAACAGTTTTTACAATACAACTGCATAATTATCCTCATGTATTGTTAATGGTGTTCAGTTAGTCTTACATATTTAGTGACTGCACATATGGCTACCAGCTAACTTAACAGTTAGTACTGACACCAGTACACCATAGACTAGAGGTATCCCCAGACTACCAATCCTATTGCAGAACCAATCCTATATGTACTGTACAGTCCAATTTAAAGCTAACTCTTAGCCATGTAGTCTTTCCCGGTGGACTACGCATCATGTGTTTAGTAAGACTGCCAAGCCTAGTATAATATCATTCTGCTGCATGCTGCTTCACACACACACACACACACACACACACACACTTATGCACATACACACAAACACAAAAGATTAGAAAAAGTAGCCTTCTGCTATTGTGCTCAGGCTCAGTTATACAGCAGCAGGTCAGGTTCCAGGGCAGTGGTCAAGGGCGTTTAGCAGGATTGGTTCCCAGTGAGAAATTTGTACTTCACTGAAGCACTGGTCATGGAGACTTTAGCCTGCCTGAAAGCACATAAGTAAGAACACTGCATTGGCCTTAGGACGTGAACAATACGCATAATAGAAATGTCATCATTCCTATGGCAGTACAGCCGACCAAGGTGATGATGACGATGATGACGATGATGATGATGATGATGATGTCTTCAGCCTTGGTGTTTAAATGGCCTGCATGCAGTAAAGCCTCATCCCTCACCACCACCACCCTCCCTCCTTCCTTTCTGTCTGTCCTTTCCTCTCCTCCCTCCTTCCTGCTCCCTCTGCGGCTGCTGCTGCTGTTCTGTCTGCCTATTTCATCTGCATTCCTGTAGATGGAGAGGTCGCTCTCATAAACCAAGCTTACAATCGTGAGATGAGTGTTTGTGAAGAGGTGAGGCTCCTCCCCTCCCTGCCCTGCTGTCTGCACACGCTCAGTGGCATAACAATCTTGAAATGTCTGTGTTAAAGGTGTAGTGCCTAGCTTCTACTGTGATGAGTAAAAATGCTTTTGAATAGTGATGCAGTACAAAAGGAATGTTGAAGGCCAATAATTCACACTATTCCTGTGCATTCTGTACACCTTGGTCTGTTTCGAAGTGTTTTATTGCAATTATTAACATTTTTTTTTCAATCCCTGATGGGAAAAAAAATAAGTGCATATGAAATACTTAAAGCAAAAACCCAAGATGTTTGGATTGCACAGTCGTACTGGGAAGTGTAGTTTTTTGCCATACCTTTGGAACTGCATCACTGTGTATGTGCAGAAGCATTTTTAATTATTTGACAGCGGAACTAACTGGTGCACCTCTAACGCGAGCAGTGCAGTCAGACGTGAGGTCAGACGGACACGAGGCTCATCGTCGTACACCAGCCTGATCTGACACCAACAGACAGCAGCCGACTCTGGCATACATCTGGTCCACAATAGCCCTGTTTACACTGTGGGCCTCACCTGGGGCTAGTAGGGAGCGTTTACGCTCTACTGTACTGGGCTACTCATAAACAGGCCTTAACCAGGAACTCCAGCCCGAGCTCAGCTCAACAGTTACGGCCACAGTTCCTCGTCTTAAGTTCCTGTGCTGATGGGTCACAGTGTAACCGAGGCTATTGGGGCACGATTTGGGCTGGACGTGGATGAGACTCTCGACTCAGAGTCCGCTACAGTCTGGATGTGTCTCCCCGTGGAGTGTCTGTGCATGTGTTTTGCATACGCTACTGGTAAGCTAGAGGATTGCGAGTCGGAGAGCATGTCCGAATTTAACGTTTTATTTTTCGATTCAGTGGTCTCTCTGTCGGAGAGGGTATCAAACTACACGCTACACACACACTACACACACACAGACCAGGAGTGGCAGGGCTGTGACAAACCAAAGGAATACCGTATGCTCCTCCTCACAGCTACCCACCATGCACTGCTTCGCATGTATTCCAGAGAGAACAATTGTAAAACAGAAAGGGAAAAAACAGCTTTAGACTGCATTTTCTAAACTGTTGGTTCAGTGAAAAATAAATGCTGAAAAAGACAAAGATATGCAAGTGAGAGCACTTTTCTTTTATACTATGTATGCACTTACTTACTTAAATAGATTAATTTATTGTAATCTAGATCTCTAGTATGAGCAGTATCTTCCATCTGTTGTGCGTGTCAGTGATGGCATTTAAGTGACCGGCGCACTATATGAATTTGTAGGGTTAGGGGTAGGGAGTGTTAGTGCTGGAAATGAGATGGGAAGAAACTGCACCATATTCTGAGTTTTTAATTTTGAATTTTGACTTTTGCAGATGTATGCTACATATTTCAAACTACAGGGAAAATGTAGGAAACATCACTTTGGGGGGGGGGGGGGGGGGGGGTGCAAAAGAGAGAGAGAGAGAGAGAGAGGGAGAGAACAATTGAAAGAAAGAAAACTACATGTTTCAGGTTGTATCTGGTTTCCATTTATATTTTCATATTTGGTTCAGTTTAAATTTGATCTTGAACTTTGTCATCACTAGTTCACATTATGTAATTTTGTGGAAGCTAATTTGCACTAAAACCTGCAGTATGTTGAATCCCTCAATTCTTAAATCTATTTTGGAAGTGTACAATACTTTGTTGTGTGCATTGTATGTGAGAGATTTATTTGTATAAGTTTATTTGTGTGTGTGTGTGTGTGTGTGTGTGTGTGTGTGTGTGTGTGTGTGGGTGTGTAAGCATGTATATGCGCACAAACTATAGCTCCCTGTTTGGGTGTATATGGGTGTTAAGTGTACCCCTGCCTTTTTTGTTTTTTGTATGTCATGTGTATGTGTGTGTGTCCGAATGCCACGTGTGCCTGTGTGTGTGTGCGTGTGCGTGTGTGGTGTTGTACAGGCCTGAAGACCATTGTGGGCGCTCTGATCCAGTCAGTGAAGAAGCTGTCGGATGTGATGATCTTGACAGTGTTCTGCCTGAGTGTGTTTGCGCTGATCGGACTGCAGCTCTTCATGGGGAACCTGCGTCACAAGTGTGTGTTCTGGCCCGTCAACCTCACTGACCCTGTCCTGGCCAACGGCAGCCGCGGCTTCGACTGGAATGAATACATCATGAACGACAGTGAGTACTAACACAGATACCATATGCAAAACACAACCTCACATGTGCAGGCACACACATATACATATACATATACATATACATATACATACATGCGAACATAAACTGGCTATAGAGGTTTGGTCTGTTCTTCTTAGTTTGGTCAGACAGAAATTATTTGGAAAATTAAGACTTTATGTATTGCGGCCAGTTTATTTCTCCTGTGGAGTCCATTATACATTTGGAGGTTTTGATGTTGTATTTACTGTACTTGCATTGTTGATGTTTTGCTTGTTGTACTGTTTGACTCAAACTCTCAGCCGATGCCCATGCATGTGAACTAACGCAGAGATGTGCCCTTTGCATTGCAGCTAATTTCTACTTCCTGCCAGGCCAGCTCGACGCTCTGCTCTGTGGAAACAGCTCTGACTCGGGGTGAGTCGATGATGCTGAGCTCATCATTATAGGACCACTTCCCAGCAGCCCTTTACGCAAAGGAAGCCATTATGGATTTTATGGGATGTGCACCTCTCTCTCTCTCTCTCTCTGTCTCTCTCTCTCTCTCTCTCTCTCTCTCATACTCTCTCTCTCTCTCTCTCTGTGTTTTTGTGTGTGTGTGTGTGTGTGTGTGTGTGTGTGTGTGTGTGTGTGTGTGTGTGTGTGCATCAATCCAGGCGGTGTCCAGAGGGGTTCACTTGCATGAAAGCCGGACGGAATCCTAACTATGGTTACACAAGCTTCGACTCCTTTGGCTGGGCCTTCCTGACCCTCTTCCGACTCATGACCCAGGACTTCTGGGAGAATCTCTATATGCTGGTCAGTTCAATATCCACTGTACCTGCCTTGCCAAACCAAATCACAGCACAATGCTCTATAGCTACCCTTTAAGATAGATAGATAGATAGATAGATAGATAGATAGACAGATACTTTATTCATCCTGAGGGAAATTTTAGGCATCCAATAGCTTAATGCTACCCTTTAGAGCACGTTTGACCCCGATTGAAAGTATCAGAGGTGCTATATAGAAGTACAAATAAATATTTGTGTCTTTTTCATATCCATTCTTGATTTTGTTTTCTGGCTATTGTTTTATTTAATTTTTTTCTCTCATGCTGTGTGCGTGCGGTCTGCTCTTTCAGACTCTCCGCGCGGCGGGGAAGACGTACATGATCTTCTTTGTGCTGGTGATCTTCGTGGGCTCCTTCTACCTGGTGAACTTGATCCTGGCTGTGGTGGCCATGGCCTACGAGGAGCAGAACCAGGCCACCATGGAGGAGGCAGAGCAGAAAGAGGCCGAGTTCAAGGCTATGCTGGAGCAGCTAAAAAAGAACCAGGATGATGCACATGTACGCAAATTCTGATAAATGACGGGTAAACTAAGGACCAGTATCAATAGTGCCAGAAGTTGGAGCACTACTCAAGAGGAAAGGCAAATTCAGAGACATAATTGAGCTATTTATCAGTTATCAATGCAAAACTTTGATAATTGTCTTGTATTTCTTAATGAATAGCAAAAAAGAAATCTGTCTTTGAAATCAAGGTAATGTTCATATGTGTTAACACTGAAGAATTGTGACCACACAGTGATCACGAAAGACACTGATAATGTGTTCCTGTTTCCGTCACTAAGGCCGCTGCCATGGCGACGTCGGCAGGCACGGTGTCGGAGGACGCGGTGGTGGACGGCGATGGTGACGGCGACGGCGGCGGAGAGCGTCTGTCCCGCTCGTCCTCCGAGGTGTCCAAGCTAAGCTCCAAGAGCGCCAAGGATCGCCGCAACCGCAAGAAGAAGTGGCGGCAGAAGGAGCAGGAGAAGGAGAAAGGCGACAGCGAGAAGGTGGTCAAGTCCGAGTCCGACGACGGCAGCAAACGCAGCCGCTTCCGTTTCCCCGACAACCGGCTGGGCCGCAAAACCTCCGGCATGAATCAGGTGTCAGCTAAGACAGTCTGTGTGTGTGTGTGTGTGTGTGTGTGTGTATGTATGTGTGTGTGTGTGTGTGTGTGTGTGTGTGTGTGTGTGTGTGTGTGTGTGTGTGTTTTGACATCCTCCTTCATGTCTCCGTGAAGCACCTCATCACATGATGTTGTGGTGGTGTCCTACTCCAGGTGTCCTCTGTCTGTCCACCTTCCCTCAGGTCTCTGTGTTCCCTCCGCCTCCCTCTCAGCTCTTGGTCAGAGAAAGCTTGTCCTTTGCCTTTGTGATCCTCTCTGTTCATCTCATGTCCATTCCTCCTCTTCTCTCCCTCTTTCTGTATCGCTCTTTCTCTCATCCTCTCTCTCTTCTTCCCTGTTTCTCTCTCTCTCTCTCTCTCTCTCTCTCTCTCTCTCTCTCTCTCTGGTCTCTGGTCAGCACCCCCTCTTGTGTCTGTCTCCCAGTCTGTGCTAAGTATCCCCTCATGTCTTTGTCCCTTAATATTTTCCCCTCACTCATTCTCTCTCTCTCTCTCTCTCTCTCTTTTCTTTCTGTCTGTCTGTCTCTGTCTTCCCATTAATCTCCTCTCTCTCCCTCTCTCTATCTTCCTCTCTCAGCCTCTGGTCTTTGTCCTCATGTGTTTTTGTCCTCTAATGTCGTTCTCCTTCTCTCTCTCTCTGTGCCACTCTTTCTATCTTTTCCCTAGTCTCTATTCCGCATCTCCTTTCATCCCCCCTCCCTCCTCTCTCTCGCTCCATCTCTCTTTATCTCTCTCTCTCTGTCTCTCTCTCTCTCTCTCCCTCCCAGTGTATGGTCAGCATATCCATCATGTCTTCATGTGTCTGTCTCCTCTAACATTTGTCCTCTCTCTCTCTCTCTCTCTCTCTCTCTCTCTCTCTCTCTCTCTCTCTCTCTCTCTGTCTCCATCTCTCCCCCCAGTCTCTGCTCAGCATCCCTGGATCGCCCTTCATGTCGCGGCACAACAGCCGCAGCAGCATCTTCAGCTTCAAGGGCCGCGGTGGCGGCGGGTGCAAAGACGTGGGCTCGGAGAACGAGTTCGCCGACGACGAGCACAGCACGGTGGAGGAAAGCGAGGACCGCCGCGGCTCCCTCTTCATCCCCTACCGCCGCAACAGCATCAGCGGCTACAGCCAGGGCTCCTCGCGCCTCAACCCGCTGGCGCCGCACACTGGCGGCAAGCGGAACAGCACGGTGGACTGCAACGGCGTGGTGTCTCTGATCGGCCCCAGGGGCCCCGGGCGTCTCCTGCCTGAGGTGAAAATATATAGAGCTGCTACTGATGACAGTGTAAGGACGTCCTGAACAGGGCAGACTACTAGACTCTAGGCATGGGGGTGGCAGATGATTCTACTTTCAGTTTGTTTGTTTATTTTTGTTTTTATTTATTACTCACCTCAAGTTGTTTTTATTCTTCTCTGCCTCTCTTCTTTTGTCTTATCTTTCTCTCTCTGTCTCTTATTTCACTCATTTTTCCTTAGCTGTTATCACACCATACTAAACTGTCATTGCCTTCACTAATTTATTTCTTAGTTTTCTTTTTTTTTTTTGTATTAATTTGCATGCTGTTGTCTGCCCATCTCCACAAACCCAAATAGTCCCACCCCAGTTTTGATTGGTATCATCTACAACATACTAGAGAAAGACATTGAAATGGAATAAACCATGTAACTGTACAGGGTAGCCAAAACTCCAGCCTATCCCTCACTTCTCAATTTGTCTTTGAGAATCATGTTTATACACACAATCCTGAAAAGGTTACCGCCCTTCAATCCTCAGCTCTCATCCCTCATCTCAAACCGTCTCAGTCTCATTTTAAAGTCACACACACAGACACACACACAGACACACACACACACACACACACACACACACACACACATACACACACACACACACACACACACACACACATACACACACATACTCACACATGTACACCCACAACACACACAAGCTCAGGCACATGCATACACATAAACACACTCATAAGCACACTCATGAACACACACAGAAACACAAACACACACATGCACATGTATGCACACACATACACACAGAAATGCACACACAAGCATAGACACACACACACAGTGATAGCAGATGACTCAGTAGCTCTGGCGTGGCGCTGGTCCTATTGCGGCGTAGATAGTGATGAGGGCCTGCTCCACGTTATTGATCCGTCATAGAGATCCGTTCCAGAGAGTCCACTGTCATCTAATCCCCAGATTTCCCAATGTCTCTTTACCTCTCTCTCTCACAAACACACACACACACACACACACACACACACACACATTCCCCGACGTCCAGCGTCTCACTCACCTCTAGCTGCACGAATGCTCACACCTTTGTCATCCTCTGCCAAAGACAGTTTAACATTCCGGAACAATCCACTTTCAAGGTTTGGACCAACTGGACTAAAACATTAAAACTCCCAGTATTATTTTTATTACGTCGTTCTGCTCATCCTAGTTGGTAACGTGATTTGACATATACAGTACTATCAGTGTAGTCTATTGATCGTTTTTGACTTTTCACAGTCTCACCCGACACTGATGCCCAGTTTCACCTAGCTAGCCTAATTAGCATTGTAATAAAAGTACCACAGAACAAGAGAAATGTACTTCAGTCATCTGCAGCTATGCTAAGCATTATGCTAACTTAACCATGATAGACGTGCCAAGGTCATCTGACAAAGTGATTATGTATGTGGTGCCTGTGATTGGCTGAAGCGGCAACACCTCTGCAAAATATAACATTTAGATTTGGGCACTATGTGCAGTTCTGTTGTGATTGGCGGAAAGGCATCGCAAGTGGGAGCTGGGCCTTACAATCTTTATCTCTGTCTTTGTCACTCTCCTGCTCATGCATGTTCATGCTGGTGTGTGTCTGTGTGTGTGTGAATACTTAGAGAGCCATGAACAGGTACCCACGATTACAAGGGTGTGTGTGTGTGTGTGTGTGTGTGTGTGTGTGTGTGTTGAGTGTGTCATTGTGTATGTTTTTTGTTGACTGTGTGCATGCGCTCATTTGTGTATGTGCTTGTGCATGTATTCGTCTCTTCTCTCACACATTTATACCCATCGTGTATGTGTGAATGTACCTTTGTGCACTCCATCAAATACCTAAAATATGGTTGTGTGTGTGTGTGTGTGTGTGTGTATGTATGTTTATGTTTGTACATGTGTGTTGTGCATACACTGTGTGTGTGTGTGTGTGTGTGTGTGTGTGTGTGTGTGTGTGTGTGTGTGTGTGTGTGTGTGTGTGTGTCTGTGTGTGTGTGTTTATGTCTATGTGTGTACATGTGTGTTGTGTGTATACTATGTGTGTGTGTGTGTGTGTGTGTGTGTGTGTGTGTGTGTGTGTGTGTGTGTGTGTGTACCCTTGTCTGGGTGTGTTTGCATAGACCACTGAGGTGGACTGCAAGCGGAAGCTCTCGGGTTCCCTCATGGTGTCCGTGGATCAGCTCAACATGTCCTTCAGCCGGAAAGAACGAGCCAACAGCGCCATGACTGTACACACCAACACACTGGCCGAGGGTAACTGCACTCCCTGCACTTCTCTCTTTCTCTTGCTCTCTTTCTCTTTCTCTTTTTTCTCTCTCTCCCTCTCTCTGTCAATATGTTACCCACTCTGAACCCACCTCAGGCTTTGTTTTCAAAAAAACATGTTAAAGGTGTGATCTGCAGTTTCGTTAAGAAAAAAACACTACAAAGTATTTTACATTGTGGTGGGCCTTTAAATCTGCATAGAAATATACTGCATAATAACACTTTCTTCCTATTTGTCCTTCAAGATGACACCTTTCTGGCCAATTTGAAAATATTCTATTGCCTTGATGGTGTTTAATGTCAATATTAAAGACCATTAGAGACCATTTTAAGAACAACCTTTTTTGCTTTCAATTGTTGAATTATATTATAGTGGGTTATGACATATGACTTGATATTTTAGCTTTTGTTTCTGACCTTTCTTGCTCTCTCTATCTCTCTCTCTCTCTCTCTCTCTCTCTGCCCATCTTTTCTGCAGAGCTTGAAGAATCCCAAAGAAAGTGTCCGCCATGCTGGTACAAGTTTGCCAACACATTCCTGATCTGGGAGTGTTTCCCATTGTGGGTTAAGATCAAGGAGATAGTGAATCTGATCGTCATGGACCCTTTTGTAGACCTGGCCATCACCATTTGCATTGTGCTCAACACAGTCTTCATGGCCATGGAACATTACCCAATGACCCCTCACTTCGAGGAGGTGCTCTCTGTGGGAAACCTGGTGAGTCATGGAACAAAGGCGACCATTCAAAACAAGCATACAGTATACATTTGTGTAATTGATCAATGTATTCATGCGTTCCCTGTGCCACTGGCTTTAACACAAGCCCAAAGTGTGGTTGTTTTTCTCTTCATTAAAAAATTCTGCTAGCTAGCTTTGTTATTTTTAATTACATTGCAATAATTACATTTTAATTGCATTGCAATTTCAGGGAAGCGCCATCTTATAGCCTTCTCCTGCTAGATGGGCATCTATGTTTCACATTTTCAGAGTGCTGGCTAGCAGTTTACAGGAGCCTGTAACTACTAATTGTTGGGACATGGTTTTAGAGGACATCAGAGTATTTGTAAAGCCTTAAAATGTGCATCACTTTGGCTTTTTCTAAAGATGATTGTGAACAACCCATAGCCATAATATCATTAGGGTTGGAGACCGTGGTCAAATTCTCTTGGGAAAAACAATACACTAGCCTTGTTTGAAAGGTCAGTTCAGCCTTTGTTTGGGATCTGTCCATTTGCCCACCAGGTGTTTACGGGTATCTTCACGGCTGAGATGTTTGCCAAGCTGGTCGCCATGGACCCCTACTACTACTTCCAGGAAGGCTGGAACATCTTTGATGGCTTCATTGTCAGTCTGAGCTTGGTGGAACTGGGTCTGGCTGATGTGGAGGGTCTGTCAGTGTTGCGATCCTTCAGATTGGTGAGTTTGTGTGAGTGTGTGTGTGCGCGTGTGTGTCCTTCAGCAGTGTTGAAGTAATGTAGGGTCGCTGATTGACGCTACAGTAGTTATGGTAAACATTATTTATGCTAGGGTTGCTGTTTGGCTATGGCTAACACTGTTTCGCCTATTTTCTGTCATTCAACCTCATTCTCTCAATTCTGTTCGACTTGTATCCATCTCCCTCACTCTAGTTGAGAGTGTTTAAGCTGGCTAAATCGTGGCCAACCCTGAACATGCTGATCAAGATCATTGGTAACTCGGTGGGAGCTTTGGGTAACCTGACCCTGGTGCTGGCCATCATCGTCTTCATCTTCGCCGTGGTGGGCATGCAACTGTTCGGCAAGAGCTACAAGGACTGCGTGTGCAAGATCGCTGTGGACTGTGTGCTGCCCCGCTGGCACATGAACGACTTCTTCCACTCCTTCCTCATTGTCTTCCGCGTGTTGTGCGGCGAGTGGATCGAGACCATGTGGGACTGCATGGAGGTGGCCGGCCAGACCATGTGTCTGACCGTCTTCATGATGGTCATGGTCATTGGCAACCTGGTGGTGAGTACAACAGTGCTATACAGCAGCGTTAAACAAAACAGAACTACAGGATTGAAACAAAATTCACCCCATCAGTTGGTGAATCTGTTTCTGTTTCTTGGATATGGTGCAAACATTAGATAGTGCAATGCTGTCATGGAGTGTAGAAGGTAACATTTGACGATTTGAGATGTTTTTTGGAGCTCACATGTCCTCTCTCGGTCAGGTGTTGAATCTGTTTCTGGCCTTGCTGCTGAGCTCCTTCAGCGCAGACAACCTGGCCGCGACTGATGACGACGGTGAGATGAACAACCTGCAGATTTCGGTCATCCGCATCAAGAAGGGCATCGCCTGGGCGAAGGTGCACATCCGCATACTGGTGGCCCACGTGCTCAAGAAGAAACCCGAGGAGGACGAGGATGAGAAGGTCAAGTGCATCGCTAACCACCACGGCGCGGACATCGGGCGTGGCGACATACTGGACTACCAGAAGAATGGCAACGGCACGACCAGCGGCATCGGCAGCAGCGTGGGCAAGTACATGATTGACGAGGACCGCATGTCTTTCATCCACAACCCCAACCTCACAGTGCGCGTCCCCATCGCCGTTGGAGAGTCCGACTTCGAGAACCTCAACACAGAGGACTTCAGCAGCGAGTCTGATGTCGAGAACAGCAAAGACGTAAGTCACAAACAAACGCAGTCCTAAAACTCCTTACGTTTATGCTAATATTCCCTGCAACCGTTTGTGTAAGGAGCAACTTCATTTGATAACAGACTTCCATGTAATCCCCTACATCCTTTTGCAAATCTGTTTAATATTCACTTACAAATTCCCTCAAACACTGGGGGTCTTTGTGTAGTGTTATCACAGTGATGGGGATCAATAGTAAGTGGGGAGAAGAATTGAATAGAACTGAGAAGACAGAGAACAGTCAGGAGTCAAAGGCAGTACGGAATTGAGGAATAAAGCTTTGCAAAGGACACAAAACCATGTGTCAGGCTGGGTATGGAGCAAACTAAAGACGTTGTTGAGAGAGAGAGAGAGAGAGAGAGAGTGGGAGGGGGGAATATGGTATAGCACAAAGAAAGGGCTAGAACCTTAAGGCCACTCTAGTCTGGGTCTGGAGATCCACATTACTGCTGATGAAATGCTTGTGGCTGACGTCACCTTGCAGGACAGCATCCTCTCTGAGAGTTAATGCACTGGCTCAGGCATTGCAGAGCTGCACAGAGGAGAGGGATGCAGGAGAGGCTTCGCTTGTCCTGTGGTGTGTGCATGTTTGCGATCAGGCAGTCATGTGAAAAGCAGCAGTCTGGTGTGTGTGTGTGTGTGTGTGTGTGTGTGTGTGTGTGCTGGTGATTGTGGTGCATTGTGGTGCTGTTTGGCAGACTGGGCAGACGGAGAGGTTGTGTTTAATTGTTTTTTTGGAGCTGGTGGTGTGTTTGTGCCGATTCTTTGCCAAAACCGCGAGGTAATCTTGCACAGTGACATGTATCAGTGTCGGGGCAAAATGGCTGCTAATATGAGTGGATTGTTTTCTTGGTGAGCTTCTGCACATCTGAGCTAAAGCGAGTCTCCTTCTTCCTTTCTTTCTCTGTCCCTCTCGCCCTCTATCTCGCCTCTCTCTCTCTCTCTGAATTTCCCCCTATGTGTGTATGTCTGTGTGTGTGTGTGTGTGTGTGTGTGTGTGTGTGTGTGTGTGTGTGTGTGTGTGTGTGTGTGCGCGTATATATATATATATATATATATATATGTCTGTCTTTGTGTGTGTGAGAGAGAGGGGGCAGTGAGACAGAGAGAGAGAGAGAGGAGAGAGAGGGAGAGTGCAAATTTGGCACTGGTCCCACAAGGAGTGGTGCTGCAGTCCAGGCTGACTACAGCAGCAGCTTTGTTAGCCTAGCATGTTAGCTTTTGGTCTCGTCAGCATTCTTTCCCCCCACAGAGTCAATAAGAAGGTTACGCCTGCACATTTACAGTACCATCTTATGCTTTAGATGCATCCCTCTGCACTGTTTACAGGAATGTGCAAAAATAATTTTCACAGATGAGTTTTTTTCCTATTTATTTTTCATTATTGATGCAGTTATGACTATTCTAAGTACAGAGTAATGGGGAAAAGTAAACCTTTCTCTTATAAGAATGTTGTTGCAATTTTAAATCTACTAACACTTACATAACACATGCATATTATTTTAAAAGCAAATTATTTAACATGCAAGGACACTGAACCCAGCCCTCATTATGAACTGTAACATTCCTTGAGTGTACGGGTTAGTTGATTTGGACATGAATTTATGTTTCTATATAAGCATTCCAGCTGATGGTCTGTCTGCTTTGCAGCTGGACGACACAAGCTCGTCAGAGGGCAGCACTATAGACATCAAACCTGATGAGGACGAGATGGCTGTTGTGGAGGTGGTGGAGGAGTATGTGGACCCAGAAGCCTGCTGGACAGACGGTGTGTGTGTGTGAGAGAGAGAGAGAGTGCATTCCCTCCTGCCTATCAAATGAGAGAGGCTGGGCTTATGCATGTATTTACACATGTATGTTGTAGTGTTTGTATGTGCAAGTGTGTGTGTGTGTGTTTGTGTGTGTGTGTGTGTGTGTGTGTGTGTGTGTGTGTGTGTGTGTGTGTGTGTGTGTGTGTGTGTTGTGTGTGTGTGTGTGTGTGTGTGTGTGTGTGTGTGTCTTTTCTTTTTGTTCATATTTGTCAGGTAAATATAATGGACTTACAGTATGGACCCCTGGTGTGGCATGTGAGCTATTCCGGTCAGTACTCTAGCATGCTCTGCTGTGCTGTGTGTTTTAAGGTTGCGTTGCCCGATACAAGTGCTGTGACGTGCCCATCACTGAGGGGTGGGGCAAATACTGGTGGTACCTGAGGAAGACCTGCTACCTGATCGTGGAACACAACTGGTTTGAAACGCTCATCATCTTCATGATCCTGCTTAGTAGTGGTGCTCTGGTGAGCATTCAGATACCCACTACACAATCAGACAATCAGAAGGATACCCAGCCTTACTATACACGTGCATGCAAACTCACACACAAATATTTATTTGTAGAAATGTGTAAAGGTTTTGCTGATAGTGACTATACAGTACATACATAATTGGCTAAATTAAGTAATGTGTGTGTGTGTGTGTGTGTGTGTGTGTGTGTTTGTTGCTGTGATGTGCTATGCTTCCAGGCCTTTGAGGATGTTTACATCGAGCAGCGGAAAACCATCCAGATCATTCTGGCATATGCTGACAGTGTGTTCACCTACATCTTCATCCTGGAGATGTTGCTGAAGTGGGTGGCGTACGGCTTTCAAAAGTACTTCACCAACGCCTGGTGCTGGCTGGACTTCTTCATTGTGGATGTAAGGACCCCTTGGTTTTCTGTGTTGTGAAAAGCTAGTCTTGATTATGAATGTGTTCTGTGGTCCTCCGTGTGTAAAGTGAGGGTGACACACACTAAACATCAGTGTATGAACATCTGACAATCCGTCTGTATCTCATAGTGGGTTACAGTGTCAGATTCAGTCATAGCCACTAGGTACACAATTGTAGTCAAATTTTCTAATATTATCATTCTTGTCCATGACTGAGGAAATACTGTACCCTAAACTAAGCTGGTTGTCTTATTTTAAGCTGAACCAAATGTTTCCTTTTGTTGTGGGCTACACATGCATGCCTAAATACATGCGTTGCAGCTGGGTGGCAAGCGGAATAACGCCCTTATCGTAACGTGAAAATGTTGCGATATGAGGAGTTCTTTGCCTCCGTTTGTTCAATATTTTTGTATAGAAAGATACCTTAGTGACTATTATTCCTTACGTACAGTATACCCTGCAGGTCATAAAAAACAATTGAAGGAAGTCAGTCTGTTGGAATATAGAGTGGTAACATTGAAAAAGAGTTACCTAGATGGGACTTCTGCAGAAGCCTCTCAAAGTGTAGTGGCTCTATGTGAAGACTTAACATGACTGATTGGACTTAGACTATTATAATAACACAAATAAATTGATGACCTGTTAATTAACGTCCCATTATGCTCAGATACAAGACATCAATTGACATTCTAAAGAATGCGTCTCAATCTAGAGCTGCCATGTACCCTGTGAAAGTATTGAAAACTGTATACTGTACACAAAAGATTCCAATGAACAGTGGATATACGTATGTTTTGTTCTAGATAGATAGATAGATAGATAGATACTTTATTGATCCCTATGGGAAATTCAAGAATGGAGAATGGAGAATGGAATTCTAATGGAGAAGTAGCAAACGATTTGATATACATAATACAAATTTAGTTTAAAGTGGTAGTTCTCAAATTCATTAGCATCCCCACTAAATGTTAATTTGTGAGTTTGTTTGTCCATGTGTGTTTGCCTGTGATTCTGTATGAGTGTCAGTGGGGTGTGCCCATGTCTGAGACTGTGTAGTGTGTGTGTGTGTGTGTGTGTGTGTGTATGTGTGTGTGTCTGTGTCTGTGTCTATGTCTGTGTCTGTGTCTGTGACTCTTTGTGTGCATGTGTGCGAGTGAGTGTTTATGTTTGTGTGATTCTTACATTTGGTAATACTGTATAATTAAACGTTATGTACCTTTTTTTGATTGGATGACTTTATTCTGTTTCACCCTGTGTATATTCCATAGTATTTGGCCATCTGCTGCCAGCATATTTTACGTTGAGCTAGAAAAGTATTATATGTGTTTTATGTATTGTAGAATATTATATTTATGTATATTCATTTATTTATATGTATTTATTCACCAGCTTCAGGGAAAATAGATATATTTAGTTCCAATTGCACTGGAAATCTGCTCGTGTGGGTTGTTGGCAAGATATCAAGCCTTTCCTGCACCTATCTTTCAAGAAGAGATTTTCTCTACAGTATACTGTATGTTTCAATCAGGGGGTTACTTAACCATTTATAAAATACTTACTACCTACAATCCATCACGCTGTTTTGCAATGGTTAGGATGGAAGCACTAATTATCATGGAATATTGGCATACTACTGTATGGCACCCCATAGAGGTGAAGTTGCTTCCCAAATCAACTCAATTCAATTGTATTCATGTATATACTGTAGCCATGTATATAGTCTTCATGTATATAGTCTTCATGTATATTCCCCTCCTTTGGTGCTGTGGCCACAGCCTTGTTCAGTCCAGCATTTCCCACTGTGGCACGTACAGTGATTTGGAACATATCAGAGATAAGATCCTGTTCACATACTGTTTCTTGTGACACGTCTGAAAGAGATAAGGGGTCATTTTAAAATGTGTTTCCTGTCAAGTGGTGTTTTTTTCTTGCAGACATTGACATAGAGACCATCACTAAAGGGTGGAAAGATGGAACACACAGGAAAAAACCTTTCTTCATCAGAGCCCATGTTACAGTGCAACTTTACCATTAAGGACTTTGTAATAGGCCTATTCTAATTATCAGTGTGTAAGAGCACTTGATTGGTGTTAGTTAGTTGGTGGTTACATCACTATTCATGGGTTTCATCAGGTCCCTTTACACAGGTGTATTAATCAAGCACCATGCAGTCTGCATTCATAATCAAGGTGCATGATTGTATACACCTGTGGAAAGGGACCTGATGAAACCCATGAATAAAACCTAATCCTAACCCTGTGGTCTCACAGGTGACACATCGGAGAGACCAAGCAACCAGCTGGCATTCATTTTCATATAGCCTAATTGCTATATTGTTTATATTGTTAGCATACACCACCGTATTTAAAAGTGCTGGTGTAGTTATACTGTAACAAGGGCAATAGTAGCTGTTCTAACTCAAGCACCTGTACAGTACACATGTAGTGTCACTTTCCTGTCACAGGTCATTTATTAAGCCAGCTTTTCCTCAGTCTAATTACAGTACAAGTAATGTAACATACCCATAGGTTGTCATAGTATCAAATTATACGAATGCTGGAATATGACATTGCTGTTATAGTGTTATTACTAACAAATCAGTATATGTATGGCAACATTATGCTTAAAGAGGGAGTGTTTAGATTACCCACAGAAGAACTCTGTACTGAGTAACTCCATTATAACATTGGCGTAAGCTTGTTGTGAACCTGTCATTGTCATATCCCATCGCCAGTTGTTATGATGTCCAGTTGTGACAGTTTAATGTTACCATTATCTGTAGTTCTCACGACAGACTTCAGAATTGTGGATGCCATAACATGCCATAAGAGCCATAAGACAAGCAACTAATGACAGGACCAGGATTTGTCAGTGTTCTAGTGGTGAGATCAAGTTAGGATAACCAGCTGGGAATGGAGTCTCTGAGTTCCACAGGCAGCTGAAGCTGGGAGTGGTACAGACACGGGCCCTGCTAACCACTGCTGGAGTTGATGGTGTTTGTGTTTTTGTGCATGTGTGTGTGTGTGTGTGTGTGTGTGTGTGTGTGTTTGTGAGAGAGAGAGAGAGAGAGAGAGAGAGAGAGAGAGAGAGAGAGAGGTGTATGCAGTACAGATGCTCTAACATGTGTGTTTCCGTAGCCGAGACTGTACTGGCTGGGTGTCGGGCGTGGCCAGGCCTGAGTGACAGTGATGTAGGCCAATAAGGGGCCAGGGTAAGACCACAGATAGCAGTGACCTCACAGAAAGCCCTCCTCCTCCTCCTTCTCTTCCTCTTCCTCCGCCCCCGCCCCCCTGCCGAACTTTAAGTGGTGCAATGTGCACTCACTGTGTGTGTTTGGGTACCGTGCTGTGTGTGTACATTCGTGTGTGTTCTGTGTTTTTTGCCAACATGCTTGTGTGTGTAGGATTTTGTTTTTTTGTTAGTTTTTTTTTTTTCTTGTGAGTGTGCGTGTACTTACTTTTCCCTTTGTGTGACCTGTGGTTTTCATTTTCCAGGTCCAATGATAACTGATCTTCCTTTAGCTCAGTCTCTTGCCTGCTGTGACTGAAACAAACCTAAAGCACAGAGTTCTGATAGATGGGAGATTTATGTCTAGTGTGTCCAATGTTTTGTTGTGCATGGGAGCCCTGTTTAACCTCTCTGTCTCTCTCTCTTTCTCTCTCTCTCTCTCTTTCTTTCTCTCTCTTTCCAGCTTTCTCTCTATCTTTCTTTCTCTTCCTTGCGGTGGTGCACACAGGTTCACTCTATATGTGCGTCTCCTCCTTCTGCCCATTCTTACTTTTGGGTTTCTCTTGTCTTTCTTTCTTTCTTTCTTGCTCTTTCTCTCATTCTTTCTCTTAATCCCTTTATGATTCTCTAACAGTGTGGCCTCCTTCTCTTCCCCTCCCTTTCCCCTCCTC
The DNA here is from genome assembly GCF_018492685.1 of Alosa sapidissima. Taxonomy (NCBI): domain Eukaryota; kingdom Metazoa; phylum Chordata; class Actinopteri; order Clupeiformes; family Clupeidae; genus Alosa; species Alosa sapidissima. Next base: position 12,503,255 of record NC_055960.1, read on the forward strand.
CTCTCCTCCTCCCTTCTCCTCCTCCCCTCCTCTCTCTCTCTCTGTATCTCTGTGTGTAGGTGTCAATAATCACCCTCATAGCTAATGCCTTGGGCTACTCTGACTTGGGCCCCATTAAGTCCCTGAGGACTTTGCGGGCCCTTAGGCCTCTGAGGGCCTTGTCGCGGTTTGAGGGCATGAGGGTAAGACGCTCGATGCATGCCTGTCTCCACAGCATGCCAAGAGCAGCCATTTTAAGACAACGACCATTAAGGCAAATTGGAGCCAAATGAAAAAGAAAAGACGAGAAAAGAAGAAAATGTTTTTGTATTAAAGTGCAGATGATTCATCTGCCGAGTGCAGTGCAAGGCTGGCATGAGCTAAGATGGCAATCTGAATACAAAACAAGAGCTAAACTGCCAACTAATGAAGTTACTACCACTATGCGCATAACCATCACACCCAGTCTCCATTGAAATGACCACATTATTATTTTACTGTGCTGTTTTAGCATTGGTTCACTCTATGTTACCAGCTAGTGCTAGATCTTAGTGTTTGGGACATAGAATGGTGCTCCTCAGTTATCAGTGACCTACAACTGCCTTCTCCCAACCCGGCTTGTGCAAAATTCCAGAATTTATTTGAAACTGCCTCTTAAATTCCAATTCAATTCTTGAATTTCACTTGCATTTCAATTGAGGTAGCAAACAGGAAGCAGAATTGCAATTCGAATTGTGCACAACCCTGCTCCCCACTCTCCTCATCTCTTTCATATTAGCTTTTCAGCACAGTCGTTCTTCTCTCTCTCTCTCTCTCTGTCTCTCCCTTCCTCTCTCTCTCTCTGCTTAGTCACTTAGTCTGTTTGATGCCATCTCGTCCACTGTTGCTCCAAACTCCAAACTCCACCCGTATACTCACTAAACATTCTAGGTGTCCTCCACCTTCACCCCTATAGCATCTCTGCATTCTGGCTCTACATGCATACCTACCCACCCACCCATCCACCCTTCCATGGATGGGTCGGTGGGTGCTTACCGGGGTGAATCTGTTCCTGACCAGTGAGTAGAAAGCATTAGTCCATGGATCATGATACTACTATTAAAGAGCATTAGTAACAATGCCCACTTAGTTGAAATTGACCGCTTTATACCAATTTAGACGGGCAATGGAGAATTAGTGTATTTTTTGTCCTAAACTTTGGGACTAGAGCTACTAGAAAATGCTAATTGAGTTTAGTATGTGTGAGGTGGGGGTGAAGACCCATTCTAGCCCATGGAATACATTGTACATGACCTCTTTGCTCAGTGGTGGAATACGTATTTCAGATTCCTAACTTTATAATACAGCATTGTAGAACTACTGCCATTACATGTAAAAGTCCTGCTTCAACAATTCTAGTAAGTACAAATACAAAATTGTACTTAAGTATAGTACTGAAGTAAATATAATTAGTTTCTTTAAACAACTGTCAGTTCTAGAATGTGGAAAACAATAAGTGGAAGAAGAACTCCCTCCTATCCCCACCTGACTGTCTCTGTCTGAACCTATAACCTCGTCCCGTCTATAGTTCCTGCTGCTGTTAACCCTCCCCCTTTCCACCTTACTGTACATCCAAGATGTCTGACTCCCCCTTCAGGATGGCTGGGAGGGTGGGGGTGGTGGTTGTATGGGGTTTCTCAGGGACTCTGTGTTCAGCCCTTTAAAAAAAAACGCTTGGCTATGCATGTCATCCACATTATTGTCAATATGAGCAACATTTCCAACCTCCTCACACTCTCAGGAAAGACACACTGCATAGAGAGTTTTAAAGATATTCTGGGAAAGAAAATTAAATATATAATTAAATCCTGAAGCAAAGACTTATTATAAACTAACACCAACATAGTATTGCTAGTATAGTATAGTATTGTAATTAATTATGGTTTTTACCCCCACTTTAATGTGACTTGTTTACATGGTCAGCTGCACCTGAAATGATACAATCTTGGTGTAGCTATCAGGTTACCATTTTATCGTTATTTTACTATTTACAGTATCTGTAATACATCAATTTACATACATTATGAATAGTGTTTATGTACTTGGAAAAGCAAGATAGCTACATTTCTGTAATATCATTGGTTTGTGGTTTTAGGGAGGCAGATAGCAGTGAAACTCCTGTCTTCTGTGAGAAAGGGGGAATAGTTGCTCCTAGCTAACCCTCTGATTGTTATGAGTTTGCAGGGAGTGAAAGATATATACTCTTTAGCAAACACTCTAGAGGTCCTCTGTGTAATAATATTATGCGTGGAAGAGTATACATCTTCCCATCTCTCCTTTGGGTTGCATGTGTTTGCATATGTATGCATGCACGACAGGGATGCTGCACACATTCTTGGCACTTGAAAGATAAGATGTTGTGTTAGTAAGGACAAAGAGAGTTTTATTTTTATTTGAACATCGGTCAGTAACATTGCACTGCAACATTGTTGAAAAAGTTGCCCTGCATTTAATCACCTTAAGTCTTAGTGTTGATTTGTTTTATAAATGTTTGAGGCATAAAAATCATATTTTGGCTTTTAATCGTATTCTGTTCATTAATTTAGCTAAATTTAGACTAGAAGTCAGTCTCTCTGACTAGATATACACTGAGAACAAGATCTATAAGCATGGGATCCAAAGCATTTTCTATATATATATATTATTTATTTTTTTAAACAGACCCACAGCATGTCTAGCAACTCCTCCTGAACGCCCGCTGCCTTGCTTCACGTATAATGTGTCTACAGTGTGTACAATGTGTATAAAGTCTACAGTATTTATCAATCTTACATTGTTGTCACATATTCTGCCCCCCCCCCCCCCCCCCCCCCCCCCTGTGCTGCAGGTAGTGGTGAACGCTCTGGTGGGCGCCATCCCCTCCATCATGAACGTGCTACTTGTCTGTCTCATCTTCTGGCTCATCTTCAGTATCATGGGGGTCAACCTGTTTGCTGGAAAGTACTACTATTGCTGGAACGAGACGTCGGAGGAGTACTTCGATCCAGAGGAAGTCAACAACCGCACGCAGTGCTTTGAGCTGATCAATTCCAACCACTCAGAGGTGCGATGGAAAAACGTCAAGATCAACTTCGACAACGTGGGTGCAGGCTATCTGGCTCTTTTGCAAGTGGTAAGTGTTGGCCTATCAACACTGTGATCAGTGTGTACACAAACAATCAACCACCTTTTGTAAAAACTGACTCCTGTTTCTGCATTTTCTCTTCTGTAGGCTACCTTCAAAGGGTGGATGGACATCATGTACGCTGCAGTGGACTCCAGAAAGGTCCTGAGACCTTACTGTTAAATACAGCATTATACAGTACAATATAATATACAACAATCAGTGAGGGTGTTGGTAAATTAATCTGATATGACATTTTTGATGTTCTGTGTTCATGTGTATGTGTAAGACCAACCTGTCACGTTTAATAAATCTATGGTGTATTTTGTATTGTCTATGTGTAGGTGGAAGACCAGCCTATGTACGAGGACAACATCTACATGTACATGTACTTTGTCATCTTCATCATCTTCGGTTCTTTCTTCACCCTCAACCTCTTCATTGGTGTCATCATCGACAACTTCAACCAGCAGAAGAAAAAGATAAGAGCTCACCATCTTGCTCTCTTGCCTTTCACTCACATGGACGACACAATTGAGAGACAAAGCAACTGGCTGCCATTCAATTTTCAGAATCTAACTAGCATAGCGTTGGCCTTTTGAATGTACAGCAGTGGTAATTGGTCATTTGATCTCTCAGGGTCATTTCATGGTTGTAATCAAACTTGTGTTTTGCCCATACTTTGGAGGTCAGGACATCTTCATGACAGAGGAACAGAAGAAGTACTACAACGCCATGAAGAAGCTGGGATCTAAGAAGCCACAGAAGCCCATTCCCAGACCTCTGGTGCAGTATCCATTTATCACCCTAGCTATGGGGCTGATGCTTTCTTAGTCTCTTAGAATGTCTTTGTTATGCCTCTTTGCCATAGACTGGCTCTTTCTCTCTTTCTCTCTTAATCTATTTTACCAACAAACTGACAACATGGCTTGAATTGTGAAGAAATGGTGTGTCGGAAGGCGATTGTATCCATGATCTCGCAAAATGTTAAATATTTTTAAAAGACTTCCTCTCTCTCTATCTCTCGCTCTCTCTCTTTCTCTCTGTGTTTTTGCAGAACAACATCCAGGGGAAGGTGTTTGACTTTGTGACCCAGCAAGTATTTGACATTTCCATCATGATCCTGATCTGCCTCAACATGGTGACCATGATGGTGGAAACAGATGACCAGTCGGAGGAGACGGAGAACATCCTCTACTGGGTCAATTTCATCTTCATCGTCGTCTTCACCTCAGAGTTTGTGCTCAAACTTTTTGCACTGAGACATTACTACTTCACCAACGGCTGGAACGTCTTTGATTGTGTTGTGGTCATCCTCTCTATTGTGGGTGAGTTTATATGTGGTCATCCTTTCTATAGTGGGTGAGTTTTCAAGTGGTCATCCTCTTTATAGTGGGTGAGTTTTTGTGGTCTAATAATCACAAAAGGGGTTTAGTCAACCAGTTTAATAGTTTTCAGCCAAACAAATGAACAGAGAGATTCTGACGTATGTATGTAGACTAAGTGACTGGAGTATCATGCTTCCAGGTCAGTAGTGTAAATGAAATAATATAATTGCACTATAATGCCCCCTCCACCTTTTATGGAGGAGGAATTCTGTGAATACGGGTCCTCATGACTCAGCAGAGCTTAGCCCATGATCTGCTGGCCTCTGGTGGTGAGACACTGCACTACTGATACTGCAAAGCCAAGCCAAAGAAAAGGCCTGCAAAGCACCATGGGAACTGACTGGATATGACCCAGTTTGTCTTGAATTTGCTTCTCTTACTGATTCCTTGTGAAGAAAATATTAAATGAAGGGGAAGTTAAAATAATATATGAACATGTTCTTTCACGTTTGGTATTTCTTAATACATGTCATTGTGGCACATTATTTTGTACTGAAATGTATCTCTTTCTCTCTGTGTTTTGCAGGTATGTTCCTGGCGGACCTGATTGAGAAGTACTTTGTGTCACCGACACTATTCAGGGTGATCCGCCTGGCACGTATTGGTCGTATCCTGCGTCTCATCAAAGGAGCCAAGGGCATCCGAACTCTGCTCTTTGCCTTGATGATGTCACTCCCTGCCCTGTTTAACATCGGGCTCCTGCTATTTCTGGTCATGTTCATCTTCTCCATCTTCGGCATGTCCAACTTCGCCTACGTGAAGAGAGAATTGGGCATCGACGACATGTACAACTTTGAGACTTTCGGCAACTCTATGATCATCTTGTTCATGATCACTACATCAGCTGGATGGGATGGACTCTTGGCCCCAATCATGAACTACGATCCCGACTGCGATCCCCTCAAAGACCAACCTGGCACGACGGTCCGAGGGAACTGTGGGAACCCTTCAGTGGGCATCTTCTTCTTCGTCATGTACATCATCGTGTCCTTCCTCATTGTGGTCAACATGTACATCGCCATCATCCTGGAGAACTTTAGCGTGGCCACGGAGGAGAGTGCCGACCCGCTCTGCGAGGACGACTTCGAGTCCTTCTACGAGATCTGGGAGAAGTTCGACCCGGACGCCTCGCAGTTCATCACCTTCGCCAAGCTGCCCGACTTTGCCGACACACTCGAGCACCCACTGCGAGTGCCCAAGCCCAACATCATCGAGCTCATTGCCATGGACCTGCCCATGGTCAGCGGCGACCGCATCCACTGCCTGGACATCCTCTTCGCCTTCACCAAGCGTGTGCTGGGCGACAGCGGCGACCTGGACATGATGCGACAGCAGATGGAGGAGCGTTTCGTGGCAGCCAATCCATCCAAGGTGTCCTACGAGCCCATCACCACCACCCTGCGTCGCAAACAGGAGGAGGTGTCGGCTGTGGTCATCCAGCGGGCCTACCGGTCTTACCTGGCGCGGTCCGGCTTCATCTGCAAACGTCGGCGCGCCAACAACAAGTTGGAGAATGGAGAAACCAATCAGGAAAAGAAGGAGAACACACCCTCGACCGCGTCATTGCCGTCGTATGACAGCGTCACCAAGCCCGAGAAGGACAAGCATGAAGAAAACGAGGGCAAAGGGCGCAAGGAAAAGGGCCGAAACCAAAAAGACGTCAGGGAGTCCAAGTGTTAGGCTGTCACCTCTCCCTGAGACTTTTCATACCAATAATACTAAGAATAATAACATAACTATTAACTTCAAGCAAAAGAAAGAGAGAATCTAATCACACATGTACAGATAAAAATTTCATTTGCAAGTTAACAAACAAAAAAAAAGATATTCAAAAATAAGAATAAGAAACAAAAAATTGTTTACAGACTTCACCGGTCTAACAGTGGAGAGAGAGAGTGGAGCAGTTTCCTTGAACCTTGAAGACTCTTTAAGATGAAATCAAACATTATCTGCTTTTGTCCTATTTTGTTGCATCCAAACTTAGACTCAAAAACATACAGACACTGAGCTGCAGACCTGCAGTGGTGGAGGTGTTCAGATGGGGGGGGGGGGGGGTCCACCCACCCCGGACCCTCATTGGTTCTGGCATGTGTGTTCTGAGCTGTATACACCAATCACCACTCTGCCCTCTCTACTCAGCTCAACCCAGCTCTGGTGGTGGCACTGAGCGAACATGCAAACTGAACAGACACTAAAACTATAGGAAGGGGAGAGCGGAGACCTCTCTCTCTCGACTCCTTCTCAGAGGCTGAGCCTGGGTGGGCACTCCTTGGGGTTTTTTTGCATTACTTGAAGGGCAAAAAAACAAACAAACAAACAAAAAAACAAAAACAGGAAAATGTGGAGAAAACTTTATCACCATCCAAAAATGTTCCTCATGATATTTACAGCAATGTCACCATCAGTAACTCCTCATACATTTCTTTGTTGTCATGATGTCAGACTTATTTGTCCAAGCTGGTGCAGCTTACCAGGACCCCATAAGTATACGTAAACATACACACACACACACACACATACATATACATACACACACATACACGCAAGTCCAGACTCATTAATGGATAATTGTGCTTGTTCAATGCATAACGATGATGCATGATGGCATGCTTTGTTCAGAAATCTGCATGAGTAATCAGCCATGAGTAGTCATGAGGAATCATAGACCACCAGGGGGCGATAGCGCTCAGCCTGCCACTGGGTGGAAGTCACAGGGCTGAGCTTGAACTTAGGGCTCTCAGGAGAGAGTTTGGCTTTAGGCCAGTTGTGTAACCGTGTGCGATGGCTCTTCTAAACCAGAAGTTGCTCCATTGGTCAGTTATGACTGCAGTAGAGGCCTCTTGACAAATCAGAAATGAATGTTGATGATTGACCGCTTTGTGGCACATAGAGAGAGAGAAAGAGAGAGAGAGCGAGAGAGAGAGAGGTTATTGCTAAAGACTGTATATTTTAAAAGCCTATAGTTTCTTTTTATGCAGCAATTTTGTTAATCAGCCTAGCATCCTTCGAGTTGCCCTTGGAGAGGGTCGACCTTGGGCAGGGGCTGTTGCGTGAGTATGTGTGTATGTGTGTCTGTCTGTAAGAGTCCAAGAGAGATGATCATAACTTCAGGGCTATTAGGACAAGCTTGAACATGTTGGAAAAGTCAAAGTCGTCTGGAGAGGGTGTTGATTTTTCTGTTTAAACTCTGCTGCTTCGCAAATGCCCTCTGTGGCGGCACTGTCCTGCTGGGTCCGTCTGGCTTTTTAATAAAGACGTCCTGGGAGGTGGAAGAGAGAGGAGAGAGAATGTGTGTGGTCGCAGCAGAAAGGGAGTGTCTTTCAGTGTCTCTCAAAGAGAGTGTTTCATTATTTAAATGTCATCGTTATTAGAACATTCTCATTATGTTGTATCTTTGTGAACAATTTTTTTTTTTTGGGGTGGTAAGCATGTGTGTGCGTGTGTGTTTGTGTGTTGAAGGATGCTAATATTCACAAGTTGTGAAATAGTGAGACGTGTAAGCATGTGTAACAAGGCATTAAAAGTTGTGTGTGTGTGTATGCTGTAACGTATAGAATGACGGGTGTATTGTTGTAAGAAATAGAGGGATATGTGTGAGAGACAGGTGTGTTGGAAGGTAAAAAAAGATTTGAGCATCAGGGGTTGCACCCTGTGCCCTTAGAGTCAGGTCTCGAGAACTCCTTCTCTTCAAGCAGGGGGCAAAAAAAGAAAAAAGCTGGAACACCGTCAGAATCCTGGAGCTGCTTCCTGTAGTGATGTAATTTCTGACTTCTATAGATCCTTCTCTCTTCCTCTTCCTCCAATTCTGGCTGCTGCATGACAGAGCGTGGGCATACACATAAACCAAAAAAAAAAAAGAAAGAACAGAAAGAAAGAAAAAAAAGACAAAACTCAAAATGAAAAACCATCACTGCTTCCCCCTTACTGAACAACCATTCACATTCATTAAAAATAAGTAAAGAAAAATCAGAATCAGTCATCACAAAATAAAACCAAATGATAAAGACAGACAATATAAAAATGTACAGTACAAGCTATAATGTAAACGGCACAAATGCTAAAAAGTTAAGAATGAACTTTTTAAGGGACTATAAATAATGTAATATATAATTTTATTTTAACAGCATGCTTAGATTTTGTAAATACAGAAGTGGTTAAAAACTATTGCTATTAATCTTATCCAGCAAAGTATTCTTAACCCCGGCTGACTGGCTTAGAGCACCTGTGGCTAGTTTGGAAAAGGTTTAGAGGGAATTACATTTGATGAGACACTTTAACTTTTACGAGTGAAATCTAAAATTAAAGAATTATATGAAAATTTAAAAGCGTATGTATAAATCAATGCAAATATAGAGCTATATCGTGCATGCAGACAGACACACAAATGTGTGTATGTGTGTGTGTCCATAGTAACTGTGTGAGCCACAGCCCCATCGTTTGTATTTTTGGCTACACAACATCAGTAAGCAAACCACACACAGACACACCTTTTTTATACACATTCGCTCACTCAGTCTCACACAAACACAGTCACATACACACACACAGAGGCACACACACACACACACACACTCATACTCCTTTTATACGAGTGTGTTTCCTCGCACTTTTATCCTAGTCCTTCCTTCACATACATTCTCCTTTTCCCTAAGCACTAATTCAAACCCCTGTGTAGTAAATGTTCCTTACACCTGTGTGTGTGAGTATGTGTGGGTGTGTGTGACTGTTCAATGCTTGTTTAATTCTAGACCCCCACCCCCCACCCACACTAACACACAAACACTAGTGCAATGATAATGGCTTTATTATAATTTATTTTAAATAATCATGGTTTTCATTGTTCTGTTAATTTCAGGTGCAATACGTCTAAACGGCACGTGCCTTTTCAGCTGCTTATTGTGTTTGTTAACAAAGAAAAAGGATAAATGATCCAAACATTGCAAGCCCTCTGATCAGTTGGAGTTCGCCTTGCCTACAATGTCAAAGGTGAACAGGCCCCTGGCAACAAGGGCCTGTACCTCCAATCACGTCTGTATCAATCCAAAACAGTGGGCTGTTGTGTGAAAGTGGCCCTTGCTTGGGGCCGAATCTTTGAGGCCACACAGCGAATGGTTCTCTCATCTCTCTGTTATTGTGTTCTTTCTGTAGAGACCTCACTCATTCTGATTAACATGTGCCTATGTTATATCTTCGCATGACTGGGGATGCTGACTTTATTTGCTGAGAATAATCAAAAATAAAGCTAGATGTTTTTATGTTTTTTTTTTTTTTTTTCGTTTTCTCTTTTTTGTTTTGTTTTGTTTAGTTGTTGCTGTTGTGGAATGAAATGGTGTGTTGCACAAGAGTGTGGCCATGGAGAGAGTCACGGACAGACTGCCTTCATTTGAGCACGAAACCTTTTTCCAACAATAAAGCAGCCCTCCAATTACTCCTCCTGTCTACTTTACTGCTTATGGATGGCTGCGTCAAACAAGCGTGTGTGTGTGTGTGGACAAGCAAATATACCATTTGTTGTTTGAGTAACATTAAGTGTAGAGAGCTGTACAATGACCTCACTCCCTGACTCCTTGAAAAGATGTGCAAGCAATTTACACATGTACAGTATATATGCATAATATACTGTAGAATATAATATAATATAAGCAGTTGAGTTTAGCCTCATGCTTGCATACATGATGTGCCTGAGGTATGTGAACAGTGGCTTTTCTACAGTATATCCTTCTGTCACCTGTAGAGATGTGTACAATTCCTATTCAATTTTTTCTAGTTTTAAAGTACCAGCATACAACTTCAAACCAAATGTAGGTTGGCACTTTAATTTGTAGGTTGCCACTTTTATTCAAAATACAAATCCATTCAGAAGTTCAAACCACTGTCAAACTGTGTACCTAAGCTGCACTGTACTGTATGTTGATAGGGGTATGAGGGGGTGGTAGTGCTGGACCCTGAATATGTGGCAGGCGTACAGATGTTGAGATGGTTGCACGAAGGAGGTGAGTTTGCTATTATAGGCATTACAAGGCATACAAAGTTTGACACAAAATACAGGTTCATGTATGAACACAAGTGGCCATATAGTTTGATTTTGCTCCATTGTCATTGCCTTATGTCTGATGCTTATTAGCCCTGGAATGTGATGAAGGAAACTGCACAGGGGTGCGTTTCCCAAAACCATAGTAGCAACTTAGTTGACTGGCCATGGGAAATTGCATTGCAACCAACAAAGTTAGCAACTATAGTTTTGGAAACGCACCCCAGGTTGAGATGGCTCAGGGAACATAATTCCAATTTGACACATTTCACATTGTGTTTCAAGTATTCACTGTTTGTGTGAATGCTTTAGTGTTTGCAGACAAAACATACCAAATAAGAATGGCAAAATATATAGCATGGACCAGAATGGTCAGAATTTGTCCAAAGCATTAGGAATGGAAAATGTGGTTTCAAATATGTTGGAGGGTTCAATTATTAGACTAAAGACTAAACAAAAAAGTACAAGACAGTGATTTATGAAAATTGTGGAAATACAGTTCACAGTTTTGGTCCAAGTCAACATGACTTTAAACAATGAGTGATGAACTTACTCCAGCAAAGAATAGAAAGACTCAATGAAGACATGAGCACAATAGTAGATCTATGATGTCCCAACAACATGTCTAAATAAGTGTAGTAAGGCCATTCCAAAGGCCTAATTTCAGTTCACACAGAGGTCAGCCAATACAGACCTGTGTGTAAAATCCCTGATTCTTTTGAAAACCTGCTATCAACAGATCAGGTCACAGGTTGTCTTAATAAGGTGTGTCTGTCGTGTTCACAAATTATTTGGTGCAAAATCATGATTATTATGCCTGTATTATTTGTAAATTAATATAGAAATAAATAATATCAAAATGTCATAGAGTGGTCATTATTTGATTGAGCCTCCTAATAGGCCTAATAATATGCAGAATACATTAACTGCAGTTCAAGTTAGTGTAAGCTATACAATAAAGTGCCGGTTTATTTGTCATCATTTTTAATCTCTACAGGTGTTAGTGGTAGGCTGCAGATTGACAACAAATTTCCCCTTGATGACAATAAAGTATGAATCTGAATCTGAAAAGTGTCTGGAAGAAAACTGTATAGGTGGGGTTGCTATTAGGTAATGTGGGCATTACAATGTTTGATACAAAATCTGTGAAATGCTTTCCCCACTAAGTCAAAAATGAGTCAAAATGTCGTAGGCTAGGCCCAGTTTCTCCCCCATCCACCTAGGCTACAGCTTAGATTTTCTATGCGCGGCATTACATAACACCAGGGGGCGCCCAAATTCGAATTTTGTCTGCATCAAAGATGGCGGTACGGAAGAAAGACGGAGGCCCGAACGTAAAATATTTCGAAGCTTCTGACACTGTCTCGCAGTTCGACAATGTCCGTGTCTGGTTGGGAAAGAATTATAAAAAGGTAACGTGGATTTTTTTCTCGTGAAATGTAGCCAAAGAGTACAGGGAATCTTAAAGGAAAGAGCGCACTGAGGGTAAGGGAAGGCGGATTTGCGATGCTGGAAGGGAGGGTAGGATGGGAAGGCAGTCCAGCTGTTCACAAACCAGACTGAAACAATAGACGATGCAGGGAGCAGTATGCAAAAGCTGCCGGTGTGACGCTCTCTTTCTCTGCCTCTGTCTCTCTTTCCGTCAGACATATTCACATACACTTGAACATATGGCATGAAACGTGTGTTGGTATTTGAGAGAAAATGGAATGCCGATAATGATTATAATGGCCTCAATTCCGTTGAAGGAACGGGCTAACTGCTAACGGTGCAATCTCTGGATAGCGTCGATGGCGCAAGTACACGAATCCAGATGTGCAAAAGGCCGTTTTCGCGTTCTCCCTCCCCGGCACGCATACAAAGCACGGATGCAAAATAAAACTATTTGTTTGTGTGCACATCTGAATTATTGTCCTTGTTAGGCATCTCACTTTAGCCTACTGAACGAAACGCCTTTTTTCACGGAAGACAAATATTTTGATAATGGAAAAATTAATTAACAGGTTTCAATATAGGCTAGTCTTAAGGGCTACATTGTCAGTAGCCTTATGTTTGTTTGCCGGTAGCAGTCAATTGACAGAATTGAACGTTTTCCCTGTCAATATATCCTTTCTTAGTTAGCCGGTATATTATTTTCATAAAGTTTATGCAAAATGCGGCGGTTAATGGGAATGGTTGATCTCAGCCTCCTTTTTACAGGAGTCCAGCAAAAGAACTGTACTCATTTGATGCCACTGGGATTTTTGCATTTGTTTCAGGTAGCGTCACGCTGTCAATGTAAACATGATTTCAGAGTTGGACTTGGAACAGACAGCAGCCTTAACGCTTTTTAATTATTTGGTGGTGCACTGCCGAAGCGTCGCGGATCATTTAGGTTTACAATATCCGTACAGTATGTGCTCCAGCAGGGTTTATAAAAGTGGACTACATTTTTAAGATTCATTTTTTTTGTACAGGTTTCTTCTTGACGTGTGTAGGGTAAACTTATAAGGATTTAATAATTAATTGGCCTATAGTCTATATTTAACTCTTTCAAGTAATTTATTGCTGGTTAGGAACCATTTTACTTAGGCCTATAGGCTAGCAGCTTATAGCATAGGCTACTGGCTACATTTGGCCTTAGGTGGAGAGGACGTGCCATTCTTTTGCTTGGGTGTTATAAAGATAAAATACAGCCGTTTAAAGAACAAATAGGGGGTTTTGGTGAGGTAGGATAATCTAATACTAATAATCTAACATTTTTTCTGACGTGATCTGAAATAATGTAATTATACTGATAGTAACCCTTTTTACTTTGTGCTGTAGAAAAAATGTGGAAAGAACATGTTTCTCAGAGATATGAGAAACTGAAAAATGGGACTGTTGCCAGCTCACAATAAAAAGAAGAAAATTTAGAAATTATGAAGAGAGTCTGTTTTATTTCCTGTCACTGTCTATATCTCAGTGGTGGTCCAGGATCACTGTGTGCCCCAGGAAAACATCAACTACCCAACCCACCCACCCACCACCCCCTTCTCATGTACACATGCATACACACACACACACACACACACACACCCACACACACTCCCTTGCACCGGGGAAGTTTTCGTTCCATCTGTCCATTTCTCTTGTCCTCCCTTTCTTTCTGTAACCTTTCTCTCTCCCCTTTGCTCCTGCTCTGCAGTACATCCAGGCGGAGCCTCCTACCAATAAGTCTCTGTCCAGCCTGGTGGTCCAGCTCCTGCAGTTCCAGGAGGAGGTGTTCGGCCGCCATGTCAGCAATCCCCCACTCACCAAGTTACCGGTAAACACACACATACACACACACACACACATGCATGCACATGTTGGTTTTGCACACACTCCATCACACACACTAATGGCAGCAGACATGTGTTACCCACACACCTGGTAATGCCTTGTTGCAGTAGGTACACATCCCTACCATGCTTAAAGAGTCACACTGGGCACTGATATTTTGGTACTGCACAATACAAGGGCAAGGACTTATGAGCAGCACATGCTGTGCAAAATTAAATTAATAGTTATAGACTGTTATGTTGTGTTGTTGGAGTGTACAGTTATGGTTTGATGAAGGATATGAAGTGTTAGTGTAGAGGGTATTTCACTGTATGCTTTGTTCACTATGAGATTGACAGAAAGAGCAAAAGAAGAAGTGCACTTAGAGCGTGCAGGCCTCCACCAAGGCACATAGTTAGTTCAGCATGCATATGCGAATCAAGCAATGTCCATTTATTCCTATAGAAACCTCCATGATCTTGGAGGTGTTTGACTTCTCGATCACAATAGTTGTGAGGGTGATACTAAAGTTGTTGTTGTACATCAGAATGTGATGGGTTACCGGTAGTATTGCTTGGCCATGCTACACCTTTCCATGATTTTCATGAAAATCAGGCCAATAGTTTTTGTGTAATCAGCTCACAGATAAACTGCACTGAAAGCATAATCCGCCTTTGGTAAAAGGTAGGATTTGCCTATGATTTGCCTGTCAATCATATATCTGAGCCTATGGAGTGTGCTTTCAGTGGGTGGGGCTATGTAGGGAACAATAGCTATTAGTTGTCAATAACATTGAACTTCCTTAAAGAGGGTTGTCAAAATATTTAACTTCCTGGAGGAAAAAAGGACTACACCTACTGACTCGATAATCAGAAAATTGTCTGTGGTCCAGTAAAAACACAGTCATTTCACAGATCACTGTCATGAGAGATTCCCTAGTGTGTCCCCCCCCCCCCACACACACACACACATACACACATGCACCACAATAATCCTACACTATGTAACGGTTTTAGAGGTGTTATAATTTGTGTTATGAGACACATACTTACTGATACCAGCTGGCAGGAAACATCTGATCCTTCCTTCCTTTCTCCCTTTCTTTCTGTCTTATTTTCTTTCTCTCTCTCTTTCTCTCTCTCTCTCTCTCTCTTTCTCTTTCCCTCCTTTGATCTGTCATGTAGATAAAGACCTTTCTTGACTTTAAGCCCGGTGGAGCCCTGTGTCACATATTGGCTGCTGCCTACAAGTTCAAGAGCGACCAAGGATGGTAGGACCACACACACACACACACACACACACACACACACACGCACGCACACACACACACACACACACGCACACACGCACACACGCACGCGAGGTCTGGCTGTTATATGTTATGATACTGATGTGTAGTGGTGACGTTCCTATCCCTACAGGCGCAGGTTTGACTTCCAGAACCCTTCTAGAATGGACCGGAACGTGGAGATGTTCATGACCATTGAGAAATCATTGGTGCAGGTAAGTGCGTACATGTGTTCAGAGGCAAATACATGCATTTGAGATCTTTAGAAAATTGTGTTTACTCATATTGTTACAGTAATACATTTTAAACAATGCATCATTATTTAAGGTTGTGAGTTTATGAATGCTACATCATGTATTCAGAAATTTCTCTCTCTCTCTCTCTCTCTCTCTCTCTCTTTTTATCTGTGAAGAATAATTGTCTTTCACGACCTGTCATCTACCTAAGTTCAGAGATTGAGCCAAAATTGTTGGTAAAACTGAAGGACATCATCAAAAGGCATCAGGTATGAATGGACATCAGCTGTGTATGTTAATGATAATAAACTATTCAGCATCACATGTCCTGAAAATACATGAAAGAAAGTTATGTTAATCAATACAAGATTTACTAGAATAATTGTGTTGTACTGTGTGTGTGTGTGTGTGTGTTGTTCAGGGATCTTTGACTGAAGATAAGACGTCCAGTTCTCATGTGGTGGTTCCAATACCACCCAGTTTGGAAGAGGGTGAGTCCATCTCTCTCTCTCTCTCTTTCTCTCTCTCGCTCTCTCTCTCTCTCTCTCTCTCTCTCTCTCTCTCTCTCTCTCTCTCTCTCGCTCTCTCTCTCTCAAGACTCACAGATGCATTCCTTCTTTTTATCTCTATCTCACACACACACAGAAACACACAAAAACAGCAGCCTGAACTCCAGATAGTGATTTGTTCCATATGTCATTAATTAAAGCACAGGAATGAGGTCATGTATTAGAGTGTGGGGATAATCTGTTTCTCAGTAATGTTTCCAGCTGTGTGATCTCAAATCAAATCAAGTGTGTGTGTGTGTGTGTGTGTGTGTGTGTGTGTGTGTGTGTGTGTGTGTGTGTGTGTGCAGAGGAGTGGGTTCGACCAGTGATGAAGAGAGACAAACAGGTGTTGCTCCACTGGGGATACTGGCCAGACAGGTACATGCACACACACACACACACACACACACACACACACACACACACACACACACACACACACAACCTTTCTAACACGTCTCCACCTTTACAGCTATGACACATGGATCCCAGCCAATGAGATAGAAGCTGCTGTGGAAGACGCACCCACCCCAGAGAAACCCAGGAAGGTTAGCAGAAGTACACGAGGCATTCTGACACACACACACACACACACACACACACACACACACACGTTTATTTGTTTGAAGATAACCAAAAAGTAAACTGGATTTAAATCAGAGTGTGCCTTTATATGCATGTGTGCTGGTGTGTGTGTGTGTGTGTGTGAGTGTCATGCTGAAGATAATCTGGAATTGGAGCTGTGCAATGAGGGGATGGAATGGACAGTGCGTGTGTGTGTGTGTGTGTGTGCGTGCGTGCGCTGTGCGTGCTTGCTTGTGTGCTTCCTTGCGTGCGTGCGTGTGTGTGCGTGTGTACATCTAACACGGCCCTTTCTCTGTACCAGGTTCATGCCAAGTGGATCCTGGACCTGGACCAGTATAACGAGTGGATGACAGAGGAAGACTACGAGGTTGGAGAAGGGGGAACCAAGAGGAAGAGGATCTCGGCCAAGACGCTGACGGACGAGGTGTCCACCCCTGACGACCGCAGGGACAAGAAGGCGGGAAATGCCAAGAAGAGGAAACGCTCACGCTCCCCCTCCCCTGCACCGGCCTCTCAGGAGAGCAAGAAGAAAAACACCAAGAAAGGGTGAGGTGCACACACACACACACACACACACACACACACACACACACACTCTCAGACACACACACACACACACACACACACACACACACACACACACACACACTCTCTCTCTCAGACACACACACACACACTCTCTCTCTCAGACACACACACAGACACACACACTCTCTCTCACACATACACACACACACACACTCTCTCTCTCACACACTCACACACACACACATTCACATACATATACTTGAAGACACCAGCCTAATCAAATACACATAGTAATTCTCTAGCTTGATTCATCATCAAGATCATCTTTTCCAAAGGCAGCGTTAGGAGTGTTTACATGTTCTACCATATCATGGTACTACTGGCACCCAGAGTGGACATGCTGATGTTCTACCATTCTACCATACAATGCTGTTACTGGTAGCCAGAGTGGACACGTGGCACTTTGACAGCTCATTTTGGAAACTTTTCTTCATACACACCATTGCTGTGAGTAAAAACATGGTCTGTAGTGTTGTGAGCCTCACAGTTATTTTGTGTGTGTGTGTGTGTGTTTGTGTGTGTGTGTCTGGGTCTGGCTGCGTGGGTGCGTGCATGCGTGCGTGTGGGTACCCCTGTGTGTGTGTGACTTGGTGTGTGTGTGCATGCACACGTTTGTGTGTGTCAGACCCACGACCCCGTACACCAAGTCGAAGCGAGGTCAGAGGGAGGAGGAGCAGGATGAGGGCAGCAAGGAGGCTGATGAGCCCTCACCCACCCCTCCCACTGAGGACAGCGCTGCTCCTAAGACAGGTACACACACACACACATACTGTACACACACACACAAACAAACACTGCTACAGTAGGTAATAATCTGACACTTTCTCTTTAAACCACACAGATGAACAAGAAGATGAATCCATGGAAACAGTAGGCAAGGTAAGCTTTGGGCATCATGATGTGTGGCTGCTCACATCAGCACCATTCTATGTAGAGTGCAGTATGAGTCCTGATAGTTTCCCAGTAGGCCTTGTGAAAAGAATAGATACCAGTCAACCTCTTCTGCTGCTTCATTATGTTTTTATTATTTATTTATAACGTTAAGTCTCCTCATCCAACAGAAAGCCTATAGGGTCATAACCTCTCATTAATAAGTCATATACAAGCATTTTAAAAAATCAATGTATGGACATGTACCCCGCTATCATGAAGCCATTGTCTTGAAATGTAAGCTGTTGCCTTGAACCAGCTCTGGCCCAGGTTTGGTCCGAATGTGGCCTGATTCTGGGATGAATCTTCCTTGTTGGATCCGTATCAGTTCCAGATTGGCCATGATCTTTGGTCAGGGCAGTGCACTTATGCCTCTCTTAGGAGGTATGTGTAGGGACGTCCTTCCTTTTTTTGGTCTGGCATTCAGTGAGTCATAATGCGGCATTGCCTCTGACTGGTGCCATAAGTTTTAGAGGGGGTATAAACCACACGCACAAACAGTGCAGTGTGTGTGTGCAGTCTGTAGTTGTGAATGTGGTTCGGCTCCACCCATCCAAAACAGATGATTCTAAATAATGGCAAAATAACTCAACTTTTGTTTGTGTGTGTGTGTGTGTGTGTGTTTATGCGTGTGTGTGTGTTTATGCGTGTGTGTGCGTGTGTGTGCGTGTATGCGCGTGTGTGTGTGTGTGTTTGTTTGTGTGTGTGTGTGTGTGTGTTTGTGCGTGTGCATGTGTGTGTGTGTGTGTGTGTGTAGGAGGAAGAGGAGGGTTCCCCCAGTGTTAAAGGAGAGCCAGTGAAAGGCTCGGACCTGCATGAGGACAATGTCACAGAGCAAACTCACCACATCATCATTCCCAGCTACGCAGCCTGGTTTGACTACAATAGGTGTGTGTTTGTGTGTAATCACAACATTGTGAGCTCGGAAATTGTGACAGACATTTGGCCATTATAATGGAATTTTACTTCTCTCTCTCTCTCTCTCTATCTATCTTCCTGTCACTCTCAGTGTTCATGCCATAGAGCGTAGAGCTCTCCCGGAATTTTTTAATGGCAAAAACAAATCCAAGACTCCTGAAATGTGAGTAAAAACAAAACACATATCACACTCATCATCACACATACTCACAGGCCTAGATCACACATCACACTCATGGTCACGGACACACATACTCACAGGTCACAATACACACATCACACTCATCGTCACGGACACACATACTCACAGGCAGTGGTAGTGTAGTGGTTAACGTATATAAAACAAGGGGGCAGTGGTAGTGTAGTGGTTAAGAGGCTGGGCTAGTATGCAGTAGCCTGAAAAGTTGTGGGTACAATTCCCAGCTTCTCTCATATCCTAGAGCAAGGCACTTAACGCTGAGTTGCTCTGGGGAGAATGGTCCTTGTAATATAACTGACATAT